>NW_022992150.1:1858995-2151495 GCF_902827175.1 Gymnodraco acuticeps | reverse complement strand
CATACCGGGAAATCCCACCGGAATACCAGTGATTTTACTCAGAGCTGTGAGTGCTGCACAATCTCACACTCCATTTGTTCTTTATTGTAGTTCCTTTATACACAGGAAACTCTGTATTTCAGACGGGTAAGTGTCATTAGATAATTCCTGCTAAGAGACGAAAAATGCTGTCTCTTAAAATAGACTAGTGTGCCCCTCTGAAGCATGTAGGTCAGATTCACTTCCAAGAGCTAAATTAGTTTCCTGTTGAGAAGTCCATACAGTTTGCATAAGGAACTGCCAAACGAACAGGCCGAAAGACATCTTCTAGCTACATTCTGAGAGTCTGGAGGGTTACAAAGTTATAAGTTCCTGTTACTATCCTTAATTGAAGGCACAGCATTGAAAGCTGCATTGAAAACCAGCTAACTCTGTGTTGTATGTGTTTGGAGAATATTTGTGATTGGTTGCAAAAGCTTCTTGCATGTGACGAGCTATATTTAGAAACTTCATACTGATGCGATTTATTTCCAATTCATTACACTGACTTCTTCCACCGTTCTGATTTTCCCATTTACACAACACAGAGGGTTTCACTGATTCGTCCTCTGTGATTGCAAACACGTTGTGCTTTAATAATTGCTGAAAGTACACCGACATCGTAACAGGATGGCAGTGAGAAGACCCTAGCAACAGGGAGAGGAGGAAGAAAGCGTGAGAGTGGGAGGGAGGGGGAAAGATGCAGAACATCAATAAATAATGGCCCCACTGAGGAGGTGGAAATATGGGCCTCGTTATCTTTGCGCCGACGCCTTCATTTGCATGTGAGAAAATGAGGCTGCTACTAACTCTCACACACACACGGTGCACTCACACACACATCTTTTGGACCCACACAAGCTACAGTATGTATCCTATTTATAGACTCTATCATTTCCCATTCTCTCTCTCGCACATTTATACTCCATTATTTTCTTTTTCTCCTCTTTGGAATTTGTCATAGCAGCAGGTCGGCCTGTTGTGTGACTGCGAGGCCGCTGGCATGTTGTTGGATTGAAAAAATAAAGCGGAAGAAACCCTTTATTGCACAAAAGGTTCGCTAAGGACATACAGTACGATTCATTTGAGTAATGGCACTCTGACATTTGATACAAACAAACATGGCGTACAGATCTACCACTTAGATGTCATAAGAGCAGTTTTTTCATATAAATCCACCTTTATAAAAAGTGGTTGTTATCGATATAGACATTAAACATTAAAAAAAAAAAAGGGAAAATATCTTGATTTTGATCAAAAATAAGTCAATATTAGATTATTTTATATATTTTCTTTAACTGAGAATTATGTTCCTGTCATGAACATATCTCACCTGACCCAGATATTACAAACTAAGATGATAAAAGTTCCCCTCTGGACCCCATCTGCATCAGGATACACAAACAGCTTTGCACAATTTCCTCCATGAATGCATCTCATTGAGACTCTGACCGAACTCATACAAAATCCAACAATGTTGACATCCTCTAGGCAACACAGCTTCTTTCAGAGAGCTTATTTCTGGCTGAAAGAACTCTTAAAAGAGCCATTTATACTTGATGGAAAATACTTAAACCTCTTTTGGTTTCCATCAGAGCTCTTTTGAGGATCCATGAGAGTCCATTATTTACCAAGTGGGGAAACCTTTATTGTTTCCTAGTTTTTGGTGTTGCAAAAGAAAATGAACCATGATGGATTTAGAACAATTGAAAACACATTGTCAATGGATCAACAAAGCTCTGACATAAAAATCCTGTCATGTGAAGTACAATTACACAGCAACAGGAAAAAGGGTCCAAACCAGGGAGTTTCTGTCTTCAAGTATGTTGGAAAACTTAAATGTGAGGAAAAACTAAGTGTTTGTGTAAAAATGTTTGATACTTGCAAAGAAGAAAACTGTCAGACTCCCTGGAAAAAGTATATAACACGAACAACTGTGACCATTTTCTCTCGACATCATCTGCATGTTTTGCTGCAGCTGTGCGTCCCTGTCTATAGTATGTGTGTGTAAAATGCACATTGGCTCAGTTTCTCGTTATCTAGTCAAGTCAGCGTGAATAAAAGCTGAGGGAGCACAATGGTTTAGTAATTAATATTTGACTCTGTCTGCCACTCTGCTTCGAGACTGAGAGAGAGGGAAACGATGAGAGCGTTCACACAAACAGAGATGGAGAGAGTCGACTAAAGAAACACTGATATTCGGATTCTTTGTACGGGCCACGCTCTTAACATGACCAGATAATAATGGAAATAATGTTGTGTGATAGGTTTTAATCAGTGTTGCTTCAGAGGGATGCTGCTGAAGACAGAAAGTGTGGCTTTGTCAGATCCAGCTGACTCTCTCCCTCTCTCCCTCTCTCCCTCTCTCCCTCTCTCCCTCTCTCCCCCCTGCCTATGTCAGAGTGTTGTGACAGGCGAGTCGTCGGTGTTGTGGGAATAGCAGTCTTAAAGTGCTCATTATCCTGTAAGGCTTCATTCTAGGGGGGCAAACAAAGGCTGCTGTGAAATTGCAGACTGTGCCTCCCTCTCGGGTCATGCGGTATATTCCATGCAAACACATGCACAGTCCATAACTGCTGCCTTCAGTGTTGCTGCTCAAGCACCTCGGCAAGAGCCCCGACAAACACAGAGCTTGTAGATGAAATATTGATGCTGATAAACACACAGGTGCACCTGAACGAGGCCAGTCCAGCTGCTGGCCTGGAGCTCAGATGCTAAAAGACAGATGCTAAAAAGACACTAGTGATGCTTGCAAACCAAAATGTACCTTATTGTAACCATGCTGCAACCATTTGAAATATGTCACATTTACAGTGATCTGGCTGATCGCTCAATGTGTAGGAATACATCAGAAGAACAGTTGTATGAAGATACATAGAGCAGTCAAACATATTTCTGCAATATGTTATGTTTGAAATAGTACGTCTTCATTAATGTGCCTCTGGTTTTCCTCCAATCATTGCACACAGCATAAACATTGGTTTATATGCAAACCTTAGATTCTCTAAGTAGCATAACATGCTGGAAAGAGAACAAGCAGCTCTCATTGCATAAAACACTTAATCTTCCACTTTAGACAACACCACACTTGAAAGACAGAACATTTCAGTTTTTTTTATGAAGAGCTTTATTCATTCATTCATTGTGTGTATAGGGTTGCCGTAAATCTGCCTCTGCGCTGTGTATGGGTGGTGCAAGTGACCGCTGTGTGTCCTCCAGGCCTTGAAAGAGTGCCAGGTTTTGGTAGGCAACATTATCAGCCAGGTACTGCCAACTGTTCAGGCAGCTGTTTGTTCTTAGCACAATACGGTTTTGCAATGAGCACAATGCATTTGTAGCAGAGCGATCATCTTGCTGCAGGTTTTTTACTGCGTGTTTCTGTCTGTCAGCAGTTTTCCTTTGGGGGTATTAATGTAAGTCTTTAATGGATGTGTCTTCCGCAGGTAACAGGTTCTCGCTGACCTCCTTCGGGGCTCTTTACATCTCCGATGTTCAGAAGGAGGACGCCCTCTCCACATACCGGTGCATCACCAGACATAAGTACAGCGGCGAGACGCGCCAAAGCAACGGAGTCAGGCTCTCTGTAATGGGTGAGTAGCCTGTCAGTTTACTCATGATGGACTCACTCTTTGTCTTGAACCAAAAAATGACCCCACCTCTTTCCTTCCAGACCCAAACGAGTCCTCCCCTACCATCCTGGACAGTTTCCAAGCAGGCGAGGTGAACGCAGGCCAGAGTATCGAGCTCCCCTGCACAGCGGGAGGGTATCCCACCCCCACGGTGCGCTGGCTAAAAGACGGTCGCCCACTCCCCTCGGACGCCCGCTGGACACGGCGTTTGACGGGGCTGACCATCAGCGACCTGAGGCAGGAGGACAGCGGCAGCTATGCATGCGAGGTCACCAACAGCTTTGGCTCAAAGGAGGTGTCTGGACTGCTTCACGTTATAGGTGTGTGAGCACAACCACACACACACACACACAAACACACACACACACACACACACACGCACACACACACACACACACACACACACACACACACACACACACACACACACACACACACTGCTAAAAGACTCCCACGCTGTCTTTTCGGTGAATCAGCCTGGCAGACGGACACATTCTCAAACTCCTCTCCTTTTGGTTGGAGGCACACATACAAGTCGCACCTCGAGTGTGTCTGTAACAAACATGTGTGTGAGCTGTATGATTGCCCCGTCATATCAGCTCTCAAAAAGAGAGGCAGGGCAGTAATTCACTGAGACTGGATCCGTAACACAGCTGCCAGCACCATTCACCATCAGGGAGGAGGGTGAGGAGGAAGGACGGGGATAAATACGAGGGGGTCACGGGAGGGACGATCAGACATCCAGACAGTTCCGGAATGACATTATCCACCATGTAATAACAAGATAATAAGAGAGGCGGAGATAAATGTACATTGTGTGAAGTAT
This sequence comes from Gymnodraco acuticeps, assembly GCF_902827175.1. Lineage (NCBI taxonomy): Eukaryota > Metazoa > Chordata > Actinopteri > Perciformes > Bathydraconidae > Gymnodraco > Gymnodraco acuticeps. The sequence continues at coordinate 2,147,022 of NW_022992150.1, read as the reverse complement.
ACAAAGAAACAAAAGAGCGGGAAAAGACGAGACAGAGGGGGAGAATAGAGAGGCGGTAGGCTTTGCCAGTGGGCACATCATGGCAGCACACTCTGTGACTCTGACAGGGTAAGGGGGGGGGGGGCACAGCAATGCCCCCCAGCACACACCACCAGCTGCCTTATTGCTCACTGACATTTGCACACACACATACATACACTCTCTCACACACACACATAAGTGGACAGAGATGTGAAGAGATATCTCCAGCTGCTTTTTTAATGAGTGCGTCCATCTGATTGAGTCACCGCCGCTGATTGTGCTATCTCTCGTCCTCCCCATCTCTAGTAACACTAACGCCTATAGTATGTATGATTCCATGTGAAGCACTGTAAATCCAGCTGAAAGATTAAAGAGCAATTGGTACTTGACAATAAAACATACTAAATAAAGTATTTAAAATGTTTATGGATCAATTCAATTGTTAATGTTTTGCAAATGTAATGTTTGCAAATTGATATAATGTCTAAATACAGGAAGTTAAATTAGCAGAGTATAACTAACATATTTACTCTGAAATATAAAATGTATTTATTGGATGATAACTGGTTTGTGAAGCCTTAATACCCAAGATATTAACTAATGATAAATGAACAATGGACAACTAATAAGCTATTTATGTTTATGAAACACTTCACAGGGATACCACAGAATTGTATAACTTTTTTAATTCATCTTTGAACAAAAACAACAATTATTTTATAAAGTTTCCGGTGTAAAAGGTCTAAGTAATACTAAATGGAATATAAAAGGGGAGTCAAGCAAAATGTATACACACTCATGCTTAACTTAACTTATTTATATAGCTTTTTTACAAGCAGTTCTCTGCGAAACACAACATAAAAAATGGAAATCCGAACAATGTAAAAGGTTGTTTTTTGTGTGTGTTTTCAATTATTGCTCTAACAAACAATCTGCGTTTTTCTCCCAGATCCCCTACGAGTCACCCTGTCCCCTAAGAACCTGAAGACTGGCATCAGCAGCACGCTGTTCTTCACCTGCACTGTGGAGGGCTCTCCAGAATACACCATCAGCTGGTACAGCAACACGGAGCCCATCGTCCCCGACCAGCACATCTCCATCCAGGGGCAGCACAACGACACCTTGCAGATCACTGCGGCTCAGAAGTTCCACTCCGGGGCCTACCAGTGCTTCGCCTCCCGAAAGGGCCACACCGCTCAGGACTTTTCCATTATTCTGCTAGAGGGTATGTGGACAGAGACTGGCGGGGAAATAAACAAGTGTAAATTCTGTTTTGATGGGTCTTTAGGAGTTTAAGGAGAGCAAAATGACAGATGACTTTGATTTTGATTCCTCTTCTTTTGCAGATTACGTTTATTCTTTATCTAAATACTTGTGCATAAATTGCAAATGTCATTGATAGAGGCATAAATAGGACATCACACAGCAGTGTCATTGAGCAGACACATAAATCAGTTTGCTTTAGACATAAACAGATCTAAATCCTGCTTTCTGACCATTATGTGTCTTGTTTTTCTCTCTTCCCTCAGATGGTACTCCTCGTATTGTGTCTTCCTTCAGCGAGCGCGTGGTGAACCCCGGCGAGCCTTTCTCCCTCATGTGTGGCGCCAAAGGAGCCCCGCCTCCCTCCATCACCTGGACGCTGGATGACGAGGCCGTGGTGCGAGACTCCACCTACAAGACCAGCCAGTACACGCTGTCGGACGGCCTGACCGTGTCGCACGTCAACGTCAGCAGCCCGCTCATCCGGGATGGGGGAGTGTATCGGTGCGTCGCACGCAACTCGGCCGGTAGCGCCGAGTACCAAGCGCGCATAAACGTAAGAGGTGCCTGTCTGCTTTTCAATATAACTGCACCCTACACCTGACTGAAAACAAACACACGAGGGCTAGTTAGTGTCAAATATCACTTTGCATTTCACACAGTATGTATGTATCTATCTGTATATCTATCTATCTTTCTATCTAAAGCTCTATCTATCTATCTATCTATCTATCTATCTATCTATCTATCTATCTATCTATCTATCTATCTATCTATCTATCTATCTATCTATCTATCTATCTATCTATCTATCTATCTATCTATCTATCTATCTATCTATCTATCAACAGATCTATCAATCTATCTATCTATCTATCTATATCTCTCTATATATATATATATATATACAGTATATATATATATATATATATATATATATATATATATATATATATCTCTATCTACAGCTCTATCTATCTATCTATCTATCTACAGATGTATCAATCTATCAATCCATCTATCGATCTACAGATCTATCTATCCATCTATCTCTCTATCTATCTCTATATCTATCTACCTATCTATCTGACTATCAATCTATCAATCCATCTATCGATCTACAGATCTATCTATCTATCCATCTATCTATCTATCTATCTATCTATCTATCTATATATCTCTCTATCTATCTATCTATATATATATATATATATATATATATCTATCTACAGCTCTATCTATCTGTCTATCTATCTATCTATCTCTCTATCAATCAATTTACCTATCTATCTATCTATCTATCTACGTATCTATCTATCTATCTATCTACGTATCTATCTATCTATCTATCTATCTATCTACGTATCTATCTATCTATCTATCTATCTATCTATCTATCTATCTATCTATCTATCTATCTATCTATCTATCTATCTATCTATCTATCTATCTATCTATCTATCTATCTATCTATCTATCTATCTGTCTATCTAGATGAGGGTCAGATAGAAAAATACACAGAATTACTTGGCTACACAGACTATTTAATTAGATTACAATCAACAAATATCCTCAATCCGACTTTAGTAAAGGGAGCATAACTAACCTCCCTCTCCACCTGTCAACTTGCCCCAATCACTCTATCCCTCAAACTTTATCTCCTCACCTCCTCTCGTCTCCGTGGCTGCTCCCTGACTCTGCCATGGCCTCCCTCACCTCATCTGCCCCTCTCCCCGACCTCTGCCTCTCTCTCTGTCTCCTCCCTCCATCCCCTCCCTCTCTTCCCTGTGTCTCCAGGTCCACCCCGAATCAGACCCATGCGGGACATCACCGCTGTGGCGGGCAGGAACACCTACATAACGTGTCGGGTGATTGGCTACCCGTATTACTCAATCAAGTGGCTGAAGGAAGGCATGCAGCTGCCCGATAATCATCGTCAAGTGGTGTTTGAGAACGGCACGCTGAGGCTGACGGACGTGCAGAAGGGCGCGGACGAGGGCACCTACTTGTGTAGCGTTCTGATCCAGCCCCAGGTGTCAATCAACCAGACCGTTCACGTCACTGTCAAAGGTGAGAAGGCAAGAATGGACTCAAAGGGATAAAAAACGCACAGGGCAATGTTTTCCGGTCAAATACACCCAATCAGTTCAGATAGAGTGACCCACCAAGGACTTCTTGCTAGGGATTGACTGTAGCTTTGGCCTCTTTCCTCAAAAGAGGTCATCTTGCTTGTTGTGGGCATCACTGTATACAAAACATCCCTAAAACAGTAGTGAGGAATAAGCCTGTCACAATAACTTTTACCTTATCAGATTATTGTACTATCTATATATATATGCACAACCTCGAGCCAACATGATGGCAGAATAAACAGCAGGCTTTACCCTACCATCAAGACCATTCAATACAGACATTGCCCCCTTTGTAAGATAGTCCATTTTATTCACAATTTCTCGCTGTTTAGTTTTATTCAATTGTTACCTTAAACAGTAAGAATATGTTTAGTACTTGCATTTTTATGCTATTATTTTATCAATATGTCAGTTGCATTAAATAGTCTTAAAACAACTCATATTGTTATCGCAGTTAGGTCTGTGTAATTATCATGATAGACCCAGTGAGAATGAAATCAAAGCCAACACAGTAAACATTAGTTCTCTGCCTTTCCTTTTAGAAATAATAAAAACAGACTGGTCTGGTGCAGTTTCCAGATGTTAGATATAGAGATGTCTGGATATCAGAGTACTTAAACCCTACCACCATGATACAGCAGTGTACAAAGTTGTTTACAGAGGTAGATGGTGTTTAGGACAGATTTATGTCTCGGTGTGCGCCTGCATTTTGTTTAGTCGGCGAGCGGGTGATGATGGTAGCGGGGCAGCTGCAGAGGTGTGTAAGTGTGTGTGCATGTGCGTGCATGTGAGTGTGTCTCTGATTTAATTAGATGAATAATAATGAAGCCTAGATTAAATCCCCCAGATGTCTCAGCTGTAGTACCCCCACCCCAACCTCCATTACTATGGCAACGGGATGACTTCCTCCTGCCAATTGGACTCTAACCAGAGCAGCTATTATGGGCTTCAGGAGCTGGGGGCTGAAGAGTGGTGGGGGGGAGAGGAAGAGAGGCCCACTGGCCAATGACCTTCCCTCTCTCTCAGCATTGCTCCAGATGGCCACACTGCCACTCTTCCTCGTCTATCGCTACCTTCATCTCGCTGACTCTCCGCACTCTTCCTCTCTCCCCCAGTGCCGCCGCTCATCCAGCCCTTCGACATCCCCTCTACCTCAGTGGGGAAGCTCATGTACATCGCCTGTGTGGTGTCATCTGGGGACATGCCCATACGCATCACCTGGCACAAAGACGGCCAGCTCATCGTGCCAGGCTCCGCCTCTGGCGTCGCTATAGAGACCAAAGAGTTCATGAGCTCCCTGCAAATATCCAAGGTGACACTGAAGCACAACGGAAACTACACCTGCATCGCCAGCAACGCCGCCGCCACCGTCAGCTGGGAGAGGCAGCTGATAGTAACTGGTGAGGGATTGAGCAAGGAGAGAATGATGATGAATTAGGTCAGATCAGATATCTAATGTGCACTGGAAGCTTAGAAATGTCACATCAACACTTACATGTTCTACCTTTTTACTGTAAGACCTTCCATTGAGGTTAATCTCATCTTTTTGTTTCTCAGTGCCTCCACGCTTCACGGTGCAGCCCAACAATCAAGACTGCATCTACGGCAAAGCTGGAGTTCTCAACTGCTCTGTGGAGGGTTACCCACCTCCAAAAGTCATGTGGAAGCATGCAAAAGGTAACATCATCACTGCCTACAACATAACAGAAACAGAAAACAAGAAAAGAACCAGCACTAACACGCGTGTTCTTTGTGGTGCAGGTGTAGGAAACCCTCAGCAGTACCACCCAGTCCCTCTCACTGGCCGAATCCAGATCATGTCAAACGGCTCTCTGCTCATCCGACACGTGCTGGAGGACGACCGAGGCTACTACCTCTGCCAAGCCTCTAACGGCGTGGGCTCAGACATCAGTAAGAGCATGATCCTCACCGTCAAAAGTAAGGGCCAACATACTCTCTTTCACTTTCATAACCACATCTCCTGGATTGCACATATACTGTACACAGAGACAAGGTTTAGCTTTTTGGAGGGAAGGATGCACTTTTGCCCCAGGCTAGTGTGGCCTGCACTGAACCTCACTAAACCCTGTCTCCGTCCTGCGCATCACTAACTGAGGGTATCTTTGCTATCGATTGATGTGTTCCGGCTGCCGGTCTGTGTGCTTCTCAATGTTTTTTGGTGGGGAAAGGGGCTGATGAATTAGTGATGAAAACAAAACCGCAGGAACCCCTTCAATCAATAATCTATGTCTGCGGAAAGGAGAAGAGTAGAAGGAGAAGGCAGGGAGACAGCGAGCAGGGCTTGAAGCGTGAAATGAAAATGGGGAACGCAGCGCAGAAATAGAGATGTCTATACATCTGTAATATATCCTCGCTTTCCAATACCACATCCCCGTGTTTCCTCGTCTCATTACTCCATATAATACCATCCGTCACACTGACATACGTGTGCCATTCTGCTCAGTTCCCGCCATGATCACCAGCCACCCCAACACCACCATGGCGAGGAAGGGCCAGACCAAGGAGCTGAACTGCACGGCGCGCGGAGAGCAACCCATAATTATCCGCTGGGAGAGAGGGGACACAGTCATCGACGCCGAGAGAAACCCCCGCTACTCCATAACCATCAACAAGAAGGGGGACGAAGTCATCTCCACGCTTAAGGTGAACAGACAGTGAACACAACACAGAGCAGACCCTGAACTCAGCTTATTGTAATCACAACATCAGTTATGATACTGTTCAAAAACAATTAAATGATCATTAACAATGATTACTCTCGCTATAAATAATATTATTTTAACTTTGTATTGTTGCACACATTATAAAAAGGTAATAGCCATGTTACGTTTTTGTTAGTTATTACCAAATGATTACCAGATATTTGACACGCTTTGTTAATGGTTCATAATTGGGTTGTTAACCGTTCATAAACATGATTTGAATGGCTTGTCTAAAGCTGCAACTGATGATTATAATACCTTTGAAAATGGTTAATAAATACTATGTAATCCATGTTTAAAAAGTTATTTAGGTTTATAAATGGCTTCTGGTCCATGGTTTAACAATATCTTAAAGGTGTACACATTTTACACAAAAAAAAAAAGAATTACAAATGAATAATATGTTTTACAAATAAACTGTAAATAAGCTAATGTAAACTAATGTTATTAAAATAATGATTGCCACACATCAGCTATGATACAGTATATCATTTATGTTATATTACACAAATGTATAATAAAGTTGAAATAACTATAAATGCACCATTCATTAATAGTGGTTATTCTCAACTCCTAACTTTGGGGGAAATGTGCAGAATTTACCATTATGGTTGGATGATCGATCTGGCACATTGTAACGTTTTTCTGTTATGCTCACAGCTGAACCCGGCCGAGCGAGGGGATTCTGTCTTCTTCTCCTGCCACGCCATCAACTCCTATGGAGAGGGTCGAGGGCTCATCCAACTCACTGTGCAAGGTATTTCCACCACATACTCGCCTGAAGACGTACTGAACATTAGGCTTTATAACGCAGTTCATGTATAACATTTTGGAATCAGATCTCCAGTGAAATACTGCAGGTGAAGAGCACTCACCTCCTCTGTCTCTCACACAGAACCACCAGACCCCCCTGAACTGGAGGTGAGGGAGGTGAAGGACAGGAGCATGAACCTGCGCTGGATCCAAAGGTTCGATGGAAACAGCATCATCACCAGCTATGACATCGAGTACAAGAACAAGTCAGGTTGGTATTCCTAATTCAAATTGTTTGTCAAATGTCTTTAAGATACATTTGCTTACATCTCAAATCTTGTTTGTATTTCATAGATACCTGGGATCACATGTACACAACCAGGAACATCTCCCCCACCAACAACCAGGCCAACATCGTGGAGCTGCACCCGGCCTGCGTTTACAGCATCCGCATGTACTCCTACAACAAGATAGGCCGCAGCCTCCCCAGCAAAGAGCTCACCATCAGTACTGAGGAAGCACGTGAGTGATTGTTTTCGTTGTCTAGAAATAACTCTTTCTCTATGTGTGCCTAACATTTATTTCTGTATGGAGGAGCGATAGGAATATTCATAGTAACACTTTATTTGACATCTTCCATTAACAGCTCCTGATGGGCCGCCGATGGAAGTCATCCTCACACCGATGACATCCCAGAGCATACGTGTTACATGGAGGGTAAAGTCACTGCTATACATGTTATTATACACAGAGAACCCATACACCACCTGTCTGCACCTCGCTTCATTTAAATGTTAACCCTTGTGCCTTCTGATTTGTAAAGGGTTCTTCTTTGTTCAACCTCAGCTCCTTTAATAGGTAAATTATAAACTGAGTGAACAAAAAGCAAACACTCTTAAGTGTTAACAAGAACCCCTTAAGAAGCCCATAGCATAAAAGCATACATTATTGCATGTTGTATCAGACTTTCTATCTAGAATTTTACTTTTTACTATTTTGCACCAGATTATGCAATTTTTTTCATGTTTGAAAAGTGCAAGCCATTTACCTCGTATTCTATAATAATGATAATAATATTTGACATATCTCGCATTTAGTATACTGAATTAATTCGTTTTTCATTTATTTAGTTTGCCTTGTTTTATTTTTTTTAATAAAAAACTAGTGGCATTACGTGAACAAACAGACAATAATGACCAGGACTGAACTTGGTGAAAAGATTTAACTCAAAGAAAGTGAAAAAATATGATGTAAATAATAGGATATAATTGTTTTCATGCTGACAATTGTACTATTTTAAGACATCAGAACATGTTTTGATGTGTGCTGTTAATACTGGACATCTTACACTCACCAGTGATTTGAATGCAGCTAATCAGGGTTATAGTTTGACATGCACTTCATTGTTAACTTCTATTACTACGTTTGTTTCAGGCTCCGAAGAAGGAGTTGCAGAACGGGGTGATCCGAGGCTACCAGATCGGTTACAGAGAGAACGGTCCGGGCAGCAACGGCCAGTACAGCATCGTGGAGATGAAAGCTACGGGGGACAGTGAAGTGTACACCTTGGACAACCTGAAGAAGTATGCCCAGTACGGGGTAGTGGTCCAGGCCTTCAACAGGGCCGGGACAGGTCCATCCAGTACTGAGATCAACGCCACCACGCTGGAAGATGGTAAGAGGAGGGAGAAGGATGGAAAAAAACTACAGTAGATAGAAAGAAGAAGCTAAATTAGACACGACACGAGAGAAAGTGGAAGTATGTGAGGGTAAAACGCCTCAAATGTTAATTTGTCAAAAAGAATGGAAAACAAAGTAAAATGCAGCAACAGGATGACAGACAAATATGATATAGATTGAAATCACTGAAAAAGGGAAAGGTAAAACTGAATTTGCAGCACATCCCCCATTCTCCCTTTGTCTTTAATTAGCACCCTCATTAGGCTGGTAGAGAGCGAGAGAGGAATCAGGAACCCCATTTCTCTCTAAATGTCTGCCCACTCTGCCTCTCTCCTTCTTCCTCCTCATCCTCCCTCTGTCTATTTCACATCTTTTGATTTAATATATTTTTCAAACACTGCAGATAGAAATATATGTACCACTTCCTGTCTGTGTGGACAGTAATGATACACACAGTAATAATAATAATAATAGTGTCAGTGATTTTAGACGAACATAGATTTCCTTCAGATTGTATCCTCCACCTCTCAGCTCACCCTCATCTGCATTTAACCCCTTAAGGTGTGACGGTTTTTCTTTTCACGTACATTGCTCTCTCTCTTCCTCCCCTTCTCCGACCCCCTCCTCTCTGTGCTCTAAAAGCTAGCGCTGAACAAGGAGCCATTGAGATCTAATTTGAGCTTATTTGACTGATTTGTTTCAGCAGAGATTGCCTGTGGGTTGTTGGTGTTGAGTAGTCATTCTTTATATGTGCTTCAGCCGCCATGCTGGATCAGTCAGTTCTTCTTAGCAACAGCAAGGATATTTTAGTACAAATAAGTAGAAACAAGTAGAAATGGTTAAAACAGACTCACGACTGTTTTGTATATAAGGTATAAGCTAGTTTTATCCAGAATTTCACACAAATGCTGCCATAAGGTCTGTGTGTGTGAAAAAGTTTAAATAAAAAGAAGCTGCAATATTGTATGACTGAAAAATGTGGGAATTCCATTGTTGTTACAATCACAAAAACTGATGCATTACATTACTTAGCACATTCCGGACATAAATTGCTACAAATGTGAACTATTAATAATGAAATAAAATAATGTAATAATGTACTTTTAAACCCTGTATCTCTAACCCTCTCTCCCTTTCTCTCCAGTTCCCAGCGAGCCTCCTCAGAACGTGCGAGCCATCTCCGTGACGTCGGACGAGGCGGTGATCACGTGGTCAGAGCCTCCACGGCTGACGCTGCACGGTGTGCTGAAAGGCTACCGCGTTGTGTTTTGGTCCCTCTTCCCCGACGGAGGTGGGTGCTGTGGGGGCCAGGCCCAGTGGCCATTGCAGAGTAATTATCACCTATCTCATTCTAAATGTCACCAAAAATAAAAACCCCACCCTCCCACCCACCTGCCTCTGTGTCAGTGTCGTGCGTCACAACGTGGTAATGTGTGTCCACACCTTCCGCATAAAGCACTTCCTGTTCCTGTATGTCGTTGAATTTATTCCCAATTGTTTCAGTCCCAGTTGTTTTTAGCATCATCCATATTAAAGGGATGAGATTTCAGTTACAGTAGTGTGTGTGTGTGTGTGTGTTTTTGCTCCTTTTGTGTGTTAAACCTTGAGTCCTTAAAAAAGGTTTATATTCAACTAATTTGCAATAGAGAATATGTTTTGGGCATATGACGATAAAGCGCAACAAAACGCATAACAAATACCTTTCCATGGTTATGGTCAGGCTTCTGAAACACTAAGGTTAGGGAATAATTGTGTGTTGACTTTTTCATTATTTAACCAAAACCTTAATCTTTTCTTAACCACAAACAAATTACGCAAAACACAGCCTGCAAATCTGACACTTTAACTGCTTTAATGTTTTAAACTTTAAACAGCCACTAATCTACCCTTCATATCTTCGCTGAAACTGCTGCTTTGTAATCCAGGCAGTCCTCATATTTTCTCCAAAACATATTTAGCAAAGCAAGTTGGTAGAATATAAATACATTTTGTAGAAGATGGAGTTAGTTATCGTTCCATCAGATAACCTTCCTGTTCTCATCCCGTCCTCAGAATGGGGGGAGATGCAGAACATCACCACCACACGGGAACAGGTGGAGCTGCGAGGGCTCGAGAAGTTCACCAACTACAGCGTCCAGGTGCTGGCCTACACACAGGCGGGGGACGGGGTCCGCAGCAACGTCCTGTACATCCAGACCCGCGAGGACCGTGAGTACTCACAGAAGTAGAAACTATAAAGAAAATGTCAGCCTTTAACTTGTTTTTAAATATATTTTAGTGTGGAAAAAATGCTGAAGGTATGCATGCGCAGAATATGGGGTGAGGGTAAGGAGGGGTGGGAGATAGGAGGGGGATATATAAAAAAGAGTGCTGGGCTGTATCTCAAACCCATGACAAAAGCTCATTTATGCTGCGAAGCTCCATTAGTGGTGCTAATGAGAATTAAGAGGCTTTGGGTCTCGGCTCAGGACTGAGGGGGGGCAGGCGGTAGAGGGGGGGAGAGGGGGGGTGCCCCCTCGGAGCATATACCATGCAGGAGTCAGCCATCAGCCCGGGCCCCGCATCCTCTCCACCAGCCTCTTGCCATAGGCAGAGGGATTAACTCCTCTTGGATTAGAGAGAATTAATGTTCTGTTTACACCATTGGAGGCGGGATTACAGACGGATCCATGTCTCTTTATAAAGGAGGGGGAGGAGGAGGGGCCTCAGGGTGGAAGATGGAAAGATAGAAAGGTGATCACACGGGCTGAAAAAAAAAAATGAATAAGCCATCCTCCAAAAAAAAAAAAGATAATAGAAATGTCAAAGCCGAGGATTTCATTTTCTCAGCCAATTTAAATTAGACTGCAGCGCTCTCTGGTATTTAGCTGAGCGTTTCCTCCCTTTCCTGTGACACACCCTCCTCTGATTGGCCCAGCAGTGAATTATGTATTCATGTAGTTGGGGATTTTTGCTCAGCATCATCGTGCCTCGCTCCCTCGTTATCACCGGGCCGTGCAGGCTGTGTGTCTGTCTGGAGGCCTGGGCAGATTTTGGGCACCAGATGGGACTTAACTCTCCCCCCTCCCACTGCCACTCCTACTTTGACATAGAGGTCCAGATATGATAATGATGACTGCCTACCCTGCCCCTGCCCCTCCCCACCACCACCACCACCACCACCACCACCACCACCACCACCACCACCACCACCACCACCACCACCACCATCATCACTCCCCCAGGAGCTGCACCTATCACTCTTGCCATTCTCTCCTCCACGCCTCCCTCTTTTAAAACCTCCCTCACTACATCTTGTCTGTTTTTGTTTTCATCCCTTTTATCTCATGTAAGGTGCAAGATAAAGGAGTCCTGTGAATGACCCGGGGCCTCACGTGTAAGAAAAGAGGGATAGGGGGTTGAATTTACAGAGTTTTGACGTCGCTTCTTTAGGCCCCAGATGAGGCCCACTGTCAAGTGAAAGTCATATTTATGGAGGTGGGTGAATAGTCCTCTCACTGAGAACCAAATAGTGTAAAGCCAATGCGACAAAGGCCTCATTGTTCACCTTCAACAGTATCCAGCGTCCCGATGTGTCTTTCTTCATCCGTTTTAAACCCTTCTTACGCCTTTAGACTGCAATGAGCGTATTAAGTGGTGTCCAGTGTCCAGCTTAAGTGGCTAGCGGAGGATCAGGCGCTAAGTGTCTAATCTGTTTGCGAGTTAAGAGAAAGCTGGGTGTCACAGAGTCAGAAGTGCTGACCAGTGTCTGAGCGAACATATGTCACCACCGTCCACCCAAAGGGAGTTCATCCAAGTCCTCCCAGAGCGGCTTAGTGCGGGATAAGACTAGCAATCTGCAAACAAGCCTGCTCACTTTAATGGGCACCCGACACAAAAACAGATGCATTTGCTGATGTTCCCTTATGTGTTCTCTACAGTTCCTGGTCCACCGGCGGGCATCAAGGCGGTCCCCTCCTCTCCGAACAGTGTGGTCGTGTCCTGGTTGCCGCCACTCAAACCAAACGGTGTTATCCGCAAGTACACCATCTACTGCTCCAGCCCGGGGTCTCTGCAGCCGGTGAGTCCTTCCTCTGTGGGCGTGTCTCGTAAGGGGCCACTCAAAAAAATGCTCCATGAGATTGAGAGGCTAGCAATCTGTGAACTTGATAAAAATCCACTAGTGGAAATTAATAATTTGTAACCACTTCTGTTAATTGGGCCTGTACGTGTGTGTGCGTGTATCTTTACGAGTATCTCCCTTTCACCGTGTTTGCACCATCGCTTTATTTCCTGCCCTCCCAGATGAACAGATGAGGTTGTCTTGGCAACGTGATGAGACGTAGATATGCAAATGAAGCGGAGAGCAAGCTCACACATGCACACTGCCGCATCAGAAACACACACACACACACACACACACAGACATCACATTTCAAAATGTTTCTATTTATACACGTGTGTGCGGCATTTCACTTGTGTTGAGATCTCATGCGCACACAAACACCCGCACTAACAAGAAGAGTGAAATCTGATATGAGGATAGAATCTCACTTTCTTATTATTCACAAATACTCCTCCCTCTCTGTGCATGAGTGCCATGTAAATGAGGACAGGCAGGGAGGAGAGCGGAAGGGAGGGAGGAGGGGGGGAGGAAGGAGGTTGAGAGAGAGGGAAAGAGAAACACCATTAGAGGTAGGGAGAGACTGGGGGGGGGGAATGGGAGGAAAACAGGGAGATGAGGGAGAGAGGGAAAGGAGGAGCAGAGGAGGGTATCAGTCACATCGAGATGAGAGTGCTTTTGTCCGTCTTTTCATTATCTCCCTGTATCACTCCCTGGATCACCACAACACCTCCGCTATGCTGGTGGAATGTTCGAACGCACCCCCTACACACACACACACACACACACACACACACACACACACACACACACACACACACACACACACACACACACACACACACACACACACACACACACACACACGCACACACACACACACACACATCCTCCCTCCCTCCTTCCTCCATCCTCTTCACTGAGCTAGACAGAGGGGGGTCGAGGGAGAGGGGGGAAAGCAAATGGTGAAGAAACTGAAGATGAGCACTGAGAGATGAACAGATTAAAGAGATAGAACAGAGGATCGACTTGAGAGAGAACCGTGTTTTTGCGAGCGTGTTGGCATGTGTGTGTTTTCGTGCCCGCAGGTGTGTGTGCGTGCGTGAATGTTTTCTCAAAGATGAGTTTGTAGGGAAAATATCTACAGGAACACATCATTTAATCCAGCACTGAGTCCTAAAATGACGGGGTTTTTTGTGTATGCGAGGTGAAATCATTTCATTTCTTTCCAATTCATTTAGACCAGTGGCGTGATCTGCTCTATTCTGTTTTGTTAAAAAAAAGGGGAAACCCAATAACCCATCTTAACACATTTTGTTATTTGTCAATGTATTTATGCTACAGTTTTTCGTCACAACTGTTACATTTAGATTACCATATTTATAAATACATTGTGGTTTTACATCTAAAACGTTAAAGAACATTGTCACTCACTTAAAACATTTAACTTGGGTGTCGAAGGTAAATAAATTCATCAATGAGTGAATCACTACAATCTAAATGACATTTCCATTTATCATCCTTTTAATCAATAGAGTCCATAGAGAGGTCATTCCAGGCTGAGAGCGGCCTCCGTCTCCATTCAGAGAACCTGCAGATACTGTGCACACAGCAGAAATACAAACATTTGACAAATTAAACATCGCAATGCTTAAATTAAATAAAGCAAAAGGGAATTACATACATTTCAGTTACACATAAAGTGTTTACAGTATATCAAAGACGGCTAAATCATTCTTAAACAAATACAAGGCTTGAAAGTTTTGATAATCTAAGACTTTAATATTATTTCATATATCTAATTAAACATAAATTAAACACTCAGAGATCTCACAGGCAAGGTAAAACGTCATTTATTTTTGGTTTATTGTGAACTGTAAACTAAAAAAATTAAATCTGATTATTTAATTTGTATTTGTTTCATAAAACATGAATTAAAATGAACCTGAAAGCTGTGAGAATGACTTATGGGCAGATGTTTCAATTATTTTTCTCTCTGTCTATTGGCGGATCGCAAGCCAATATATAAAAGAAAGAAGGACACTGGTGGAACAGATACAGCTACTACAGACACACACACACACACACACACACACACACACACACACACACACACACACACACACACACACACACACACACACACACACACATACCATGTATACATCACTTCAGGGGACATTACATTGACTTACATGCATTTCCTGGAGACTTATCCTAACCTTAACCATAACCAACACATGCCTAACCCTTACCCTTAACCTTACCCTAACCCTAACCCTAAACCTAACCAAGTCTTCACCCTAAAATTAATGATTCCCCTCATGGGGACCTCCAATTTGTCCCCATAAGGGAAGCCAGTCCCCACACGTGACTATGTAAACAGATTTAGGTCCCCACAAGTATAGTAATGCTAGACCACACACACACACACACACACACACACACACACACACACACACACACACACACACACACACACACACACACACACACACACACACACAGTAGCCCTTAGACAGGAAAGCACAGTTATTATAATGTGGGAGCATATAATGTACAAAACCAAACACCTTGAACATTGACAATTCTACTGCTACTACTTGCTATGTTTTCTAATGGGATGACACATTATCACAAAAAGGTTGATATTAAATGTGTCATACCCACTTGAAAAGGTTGAAAGTATAACCTGTAATGCATCTTTAAGCTGCTAGAGTTCCCAGTACAGGAGCTGCCCCCCTGCTGTCCTCTCCCTGTCTCATCATACTTCTCTAACATGATATTGCGTGCCCTCTGTCCCAGGCACCCAGCGAGTATGAGGCCAACCCGGAGATGCTCTTCTACCGCATCACGCACCTTACCCGCGGTAAACAATACCACATCTGGTCTGCAGCCGTGACAACCGCTGGCCGTGGCAACATCAGCTCAAAGGTCACAGTGGAGCCTGCTGGGAAAGGTGGGTCCTCCGGGCGAGCCTGTAGTGGAGGAGAAGGGTAAAGAGATCTCTGTAAAGGTTATGAGGCAGCGCGCTCTTAAGATGGCTATGAAACGGCAACATGATCTCCCGTTAACACAGATCACTTTCATCACTCGCGCTCCTCCTCGCACTCCGTCCCGCTCTCCGTTATTGATTGACAGCCGTATTATTGATTGAGTGGCGGCTGTGTTGCAAGAGACGCTGTTGTTAATTATGTGGTGATGAACAGGGCCTATCCAGTAAAATGACCCTTGGGGAGAGAGATAGCCGGAGAGAATCAATAGAGGGGAGGATCTATGAAGAAAAGATAGACTGACACTGAGAGGTCAGGGGAGGGGCTACGCTAAACCAGCTCTCTATTCCCTCAGCAGTGAGTTAAGGCCTTTAGGCAAACTGGGCCACTCATTCGGCGCTGACTGGCAGATACACATCAGAACGTACAAAGACGAACTTCTTGTTGAGACACTTGCTGAAGCACATTCTTTTAATGTATTGATTTTATTGTATTTTTATGTATTTTATTAGATCTATCACTTTCTGTGTGTCAAAGATTGATTATTTGTGTGTGTGTGTACAGTCCCGGGTAAGATCTTGTCCTTCGGCGGCACGGTGACCACACCCTGGATGAAGGAAGTGCGTCTTCCCTGTGGCTCCGTAGGAGAACCCGCCCCCACAATTAAATGGACCAAAGACAGGTCAGAGATCAACTTCTACCTCTTATATGTCAGTGCCATGACTCACCGAGAACTTTCCTCTGGGATGAGATCAATAACATCTGTATCTGTTTTGGCTCCTTCAGTGACGACACTGCCATCCCGGTGACGGCGGACAGTCAGCGGCAGATCCTATCCAACGGCACACTGGTGCTGCGTTCGGTCAAAGCGGAGGATTCTGGGTACTACACCTGCACGGCCACTAACACTCTGGGCTTTGACACCATCATAGTCAACCTGGTGGTGCAAGGTGAGGAGAGAGATGTGTTTAAGGGGAACTCCAGTGGAGGATGTGTTTGTTTAGTGGTGTTTCCGCTCTGTTGCTGAGTCTCTCTCTCTCTTTACTCCCAGTTCCTCCAGATCAGCCTCGCTTGACCGTCTCCACCACCTCCACCTCCTCCATCACCCTTGCTTGGATCCCTGGGGACAACGGGGGAAGCTCCATCAGAGGTGAGATTTTCTGTGAACAGAGGAACACCTGCCCTCCAACGAAAGATCTATCTGATTTTGTGACGGATATTTTTCAATGTGCTTCACCTTCGTTATATCATTTATACAAATGAGATAAAAAATAAGCGTTACTTTATTGATCCAAATTTGGGAAATGTTTTCATCACAGCAGCATGTTAAAAGTAATACATAAACACCTGCAAAATAGAAATATCTCAAAATAGAAAAGAAAAGCAGAACTAAGAAGTAAAATATTGTTGACAGTGAAAGATACAAATCTGTCAGAGGCCAAATTACAGCTAACAAAATGTTAAAGTAGGATATTATTTACATTTTAAAAGTAGGATATTATTTACATTTTAAAAGTAGGATATTGTTTACATAATTACATCAACACATTTATAATGCACATAACAGTGTAAACACTATTTCTAGGCATTAAGTAGACAAACTAAAAGTGATTGTAGCTGATGGTTGCCCCCTGGTGTCCAACAGATGCAGCAGCAGGGAGAATGCTCCACGTTTTAATTCCCTGAATGTGCAGTACTTGTTCTAAATGACTTGTGTTGGTGTTTCTGCAGGATTTGTGCTGCAGTACTCGGTGGACAACACGGAGGAGTGGAGGGACGTGTTCATCAGCTCCACGGAGCGCTCCTTCAGGCTGGACAACCTGCGCTGTGGAACCTGGTACAAGGTCAAGTTGGCCGCCAAGAACAGCGTGGGCTCAGGACGCATCAGTGAGATCATCGAGGCCAAGACACATGGAAGAGGTGAGGGGGGGTACGGAACGTGTTGAAGTCATGCATGAAGCAAGAGACCAGAGATATCAATCTGGGGACATCAAAAGGAATATAGTTGTATATTGCTGTTCAGTCCTGTTTAGTGTTTGTTTTAAAGGGGAACGCCACCTAAAATAGGAATTCCAATATTTTATTTCCATGGCCTAATACAGTCCAATCAAAATGTGTGAACATAAGAACAGAAAATGTGCTCATATACCGAGAAAAATCCCCTTGGATATTATTTTTCAATCTTTCCTAATTCTTTGTCAATTTAGCATTTAGCTCATTTGAGGTTTTAGCACTATAGTTTGTGGATTTGGGTGAGAGTAGTTCATGTTTGCTAATATTTTCCGACAATCCTATACTTAAGAAATAACATATATGAATTATGGAAATGGACTTAGTTCCACTTTAAAGCGTTGTGATTTGCCTTTAAGATGCTTTATGCCGATCATGAGCATATACACATGTGTCAGTCCAATAATAATCCTGTGGTTGCTCTTTTCCACCTACTTAATACTATTTAAATAAATACAAATAGCAGTATTTTTCCAGGTGTTCATGGAAATATCACAAATAAATTCAGATATATGATGTTGCCAGTTTCATTCTAACATGTGTATTTTCCTCTCTTGTGAACAGAACCGGTATTCAACAAGGACCAGCCGCTGCTCACACACATCAACTCCACCCACGCAGGGATCAACCTGCAGGGCTGGACCAGCGGCGGCTGCCCCATCACCGACATGATGCTGGACTTCAGACCCAAAGGCACCTGGGCGTGGCAGAGCCTCAAAGCCAACTCCACCTCTCAGCTGTTCCTCAGCGAGCTGCGTGAGGCCACCTGGTACGAGCTGAAGATGAAAGCCTGCAACAGCGCCGGCTGCGGAAACCAGAGCTCCCAGTTTGCCACCACCGACTACGACGGCAGTGAGTGTCCGACATATGTTTATTTTTCAGTGCCTCTCTCACTGAATGTTCTGTTCTAAAGGTTGTCTTCCTTTCTGCAGGTACAATCCCTCCCATTAGATCTGCTCGTGGAGAAGGGGATGACGTGAAGAAGCTGTTCTCCATCGGCTCTCCCGTCATCCTGGTCACTCTGGGCGTCGCTTTGCTTTTTATTATCCGCAAGAAACGCAAGGAGAAGAGGCTCAAACGACTTAGAGGTGAGAGGCAGGGAAAAGGAGTAGTTCAGACAGAGATCGGTGTTATTGTATGTAATGAAGTGTATCTTCACGGCCAAACAATCTCTAACTAATATCTTGTCTTCCTATAGATGCTAAGAGCCTTGCGGAGATGCTTATCAGGTAAGAGACCGTTTTTTTTTGGTGCTATTGTTAATGCCTGCTGTGAAGAGGAAGTCATATATCTTGTAGGCGCAACCCCAAAAATAATCTGACCAAATGTGTCTTTTCCATGTGTGTAGCAAGAACAATCGCAGTATAGACACTCCGGTGAAGGGCCCTCCTCAAGGGCCGAGGCTCCACATTGACATCCCACGTGTCCAGCTACTCATCGAGGACAAGGAAGGAATCAAACAAATAGGCATGTGGCAGCATCACAAACTTCTTCTAGCTTGTGTTAATTGTGTGTTTTTTTTTGTCTAACTGTTTATCTTCATGTTTTGCCTGCAACAGGAGAGGACAAGGCAGCAGTGCCTGTGACAGACACTGAGTTCAGCCAATCAGTGAATCCGCAGAACTTCTGCACAGGCGTGTCTCTGCACCACCAGGCCCTCATCCAGAACTCAGGGCCTTTGATCGACATGTCCGACATCCGCCCAGGCACGAGTGAGTTTGTATTTCTAAGCAAAAATGTGACGGTACACTAAATAAATAGAGCAGGTAAATCCAAAGAGAGCTTTATCTGCAAATATTGGGAATTGAATATAATGATGTATTCCTGATGCATTAATGCTATTAACTGCATGTAAATACGAAGCAAAATGGCTTTCTTTAACGTGACAAACGCAGCGTCTACAAACCTTTTTTATAAAGTTAGTTTGTAAACCGCCTATTAACACAGAGAAGACGGACACAAAAAACCAGAGTTGCTGCTGTGGATGTTTTTCACAGAGAGACAACACAAGTTTTTTGATGTACTTGAGGAAAAAAATTAGATAAACAAACATGTTCTTTGTTTTTGTTAATTAACGACAATCAGGAAGGGTTGGTTATTTCCGAGCTAAGTAATAATAAATCATCCATCTTTGCTCGCTGCATCTTAACCTTTCTTACCCTCAGGTGTGCATAAACTACAGGTTATGAAGTCATTTTTTTTATATATTTATGTGATGGAGGTTATCTTATCGGTATCGACCATGACAAAACTGGTAATTAGCTTTCAAATGAAATAAATCGATAATCTCTAACCCTAATCTCATATTGAATTCTACTTCATCCACTAGAGTCAGTAAAATCAGTATCTAGCTTTCTTCTCGCTCGATACATGGATACACAGTGTTTGTAACACCGAGCTGTCCTCTGATCCCCTCTCAGACCCCGTGTCCAGGAAGAGTATAAAGTCCGCCCACAGCTCCAGGAACAGATACTCCAGCCAATGGACGCTGAGCCGGCCGAGTCAGAGCCAATCGACGGCCTCCGCCCGAACTCTGACCTCCGACTGGCGGACCATGGGCTCTCACGGCATCACCGCCACGGAGAGCGACAGCTACAGCGCCAGCCTGTCGCAGGACACAGGTGGGTCATCACAGCCAGGAACCATCGCTCGACGACATTGATAACATTATTTTATACTAATGTCTTTTAAAAATAATGTATAGCAAATGGCAGTTCTTAGATAAAAATCTACTGAAAATATTTTAGTTCTCTATAAGAAAAATTCACTTTTCTAAATATTTTCTATTTAAATCATCCACGGCAAATCTATTCCACTAGTGATGTAATATACACCTATGTAGTATAAAAGAATATTTTAGAAAGGGTTTTCAAAGGGTGGTCTAATGTTAATCCATCCATCCAGCATCTTCAAATTACTAAATGAAAGACTGGAGAAAATATATTCCATCTTTAACCTCCCTAACTACACTGCACTGAAAAAAGGGGGAATAAATATCAGATAATAAAGTGACTATATACAAATAGTGTCATTGCAATAAGCATCAAAGTTACACATCAAAATAAACAAGGATATAGTTGCCCACTCACATAAATTCATAAACCATAAATGAATTCAACAGTTTCAGTTTCTCCAAAGGGTCTGTATCTGGTCATCCTACTTTTCTCAATACAAAATATCATAAGTAATGTTATTTTATCAGTCAAACAGAAATTGTGTCCACTTTAAATTAAATATTTGTTTTTTTAATACATTTACAATACGTATGTGTTCCAGATAAGGGTCGGAACAGCATGGTGTCCACAGAGAGCGCCTCCTCCACCTACGAGGAGCTGGCGCGGGCGTACGAGCACGCCAAGCTGGAGGAGCACCTGCAGCACGCCAAGTTCACCATCACCGAGTGCTTCATCTCCGACAGCTCGTCCGACCAGATGACCACCGGCACCAACGACCCCGCGGACAGCATGACCTCGCTCAGCACGCCGTCTGAACCCGGCATCTGTCGCTTCACCGCCTCGCCGCCCAAACCGCAGGACTACGACCGCCGGCAGAATGTGGCGGTGCCCATTCCCCACCGCGCTAATAAAAGTAAGTTCCAAAGGAGGCAGGAAAATCGGACTTTTCCTTGATCAGGCACAGTGAGGATACTCAATGTGGAGGCAGATTCTTGCTTCTACTACGTTTTATTTGGACCAGCCATACCCTGACACACACGACTGAGAGTAATGGGAAGCAAGAGACTAAATCCAAAGTAGGAAATATATAACTACAAATAATAAATACAATAGGGCTTGAATAGATATTTCTCCAAACAAATACAAATATGAAGTGGGGATTAACTAGAATCTGTGGGGAAAGGTATTACCTGTACACAGTTGACCAGGCCACCTAAAGCTACACAGAGAAGCAAGGAGTAACACTGATATTTAAAGTGTCTCTACTGTAGGCTATTTTTATTATATGTACAGCACTTTGGCTCGACCAAAAATTGTTTATAAATATGCTATATAAATAAAACTTGATTTGATTTGATTTCATATCACACGCAAAGGCTTGATTTCTTTTCACACATATTAAGAATCTACTTAAAACCAGCGAGACATGTGTTAGTACGATGGTTAGTATATCGGTATAAAAGCATGAATAAAGAAGAAAAGAAGAAACCAGTGATATTGTCTTCTTACAGCAGCTGTGGACAGTCAAAACGCACACGGAAAAAACACATACTAAAATAAAACTAAACAAAAATGTGAAAATAGTATATCTATAAACATATATATGCTTTGCACCTATGTATTTATATATGATCATAGATAATTTCACAGATGGTTGTTATAGAAACGACATTGCAATAGAAACATAAATAATAAAGTATTAATTCAAATAATTGCATATGATGCAAGCTTTAAAATGTTATAAATATATAAAATTATACAGGATGGTCGTGTTGTAGGTGTGGGGTGATGGTCACAGTGTTCATAATGTGACGCTCGTGTTAAACAGTCTGTCTGCTGTTAAGAAGGCCCTGCTGTGTGACACAGGAGCTGTTTCAGTCTGTAACTGCATTAAAACAGGAAACCATGAATGACTTTAATCTTAACCTCTCGCCTCTCTCAGGTGAATTCTGCAACCTCCCCCTCTACATGAAGACAGACCCATTCTTCCGTAAGCAAGGGGAGCTGCACGACCCCTGCCCAGTGGTGCCGCCGCGGGAAGCCTCCATCCGCAGCCTGACGCAGCGGGCGTACCACACCCAGGGCCGCCACAAGACTCTAGACCCCAGCAAGCAGCAGGTCCTGACACTGGGCCACTCCGGGCTGAGCAGCCTGGGGGCCAGCTCGGGCACCTCCACCCTCCCCCAGAGGACTCTCACCATGCCCAGCTCCAACACCGCGGCCACGGCCTCCACCTCCAGCACGAGCAGCAACTGCAACAAGGTGGGCGGCTCCAGAGACTCGCTGCTGGAGAGCAGCTCCTCCGCTCTGGGGAGACTGCAGAAACAGAGCGCGGGGGCGTACTCCAAGTCGTACACGCTGGTGTAGCCTCCGCCCCGCACAGACTCGCTGCCCCGCTGCTTCAGTCTGGCTCAGAAAGGGCATGCCACCATCTTTCTATAAAACCTGACTTACGGTGAACT
Organism: Gymnodraco acuticeps; assembly: GCF_902827175.1. Lineage (NCBI taxonomy): Eukaryota > Metazoa > Chordata > Actinopteri > Perciformes > Bathydraconidae > Gymnodraco > Gymnodraco acuticeps. The sequence continues at coordinate 2,124,208 of NW_022992150.1, read as the reverse complement.
GCCCAGCGGTCGCTCTGATTTTCCTCGGGACAGGTTCCTCCCAGACAGAGACCCAGATAACCCTACGTTAATGTTCACCTGGGACTCTTTAAAAGAATTACTAACTCCAACTAACAGATCCAGCCAGCTGGTGCTCGGCTCCGCCCGCAGGAGTAGCACAGCTAAAAAAAAAACAGGACGTGATTCTGTGGTCATTTGGATATAATGACTTTAATTGAGGAGCTGAAGCTCTTTGTTTATGATGATGAAGACTACGATAGCCAGTATGAAGCTGTGTGGCCATCCTGTCTCTCATGCACACACACATACTCCTCCATAGTTTCAGTATTATTGTCAATTTGCAGGACTTCCAGTTAAGTTCCCTATTCTTACTGTTTCTCTCACCCTCTGTGTGTCTCCTAAAGTCCCATAAAGCTATTGGCATATTTTCTCTTTACGGTGAATCCAAAAGAACAGATTCAGGTTCTCCTCCAGGAAAGATCTATCCCATAAACGCCCTGCACACGTCTCTCTCCAGCTGAACCGTGTCTCGCTTTTTAAACAAATCACGACAACCCAAATAAACCCGCCATAAGTTCTCACATCACAAATAGAGAATATTTGGTATTATAAAGAATTTACATATATATTTCTATGTAGGTATATTATTGACATTTAAATGAAATTATGACAAAGTATAAATTGTATGTACTACCATAGTGTAGTAGTATATACAGCAATTTAATGTTAATGTCAAATTTAAGAACGAGACAATCGCTCAATCATGGAATTTAAAGAAGAGACATTTAAAAAAGGTTGGACTAAAGAAAGGAAATTAAAGTATGTATACGGGGTGCTCTGTATGTTACTGTATGTAGAGCGCCTAAGAGAAGAGTGTTTCCTGTATGGATACAGAGCGGCCCTTTACAAGCCCAATGTTGAGAGGGGAAAATACTTTTTAAATTATATTTTAGTTTCAGTTTCTGAAAGGCAGGCTGGCTGGGTTAACCAAACACAACCCCCCTGGTTTAAACTCTGCTGTGTGTTTATGATGGAAACAATCATGTCATATTTAAAAGATCCATGAATGAGGTTTATGTTATTTACAGTATTAATGCTTCGGTGACCACTTCCCGCCTGCCTTGGTGACACTCAGCCGAACATCAGAAAGAATCCCAGTGATGATGTGAATGAAGTCAAAATAATATAATAATGAGCGATGTTATATGTCAGGGAGTTCCGCTTTGAAAAATGATATAATGTTCACACAATTGATATCTTTGTTGTTGCCCTGTCTGAAATACTGTACATGTCCCGCCTTCTTTATCCCCCCCCCTCCATTTTGTACATTCACACGTTACCTATTGGAATGTCTTTTTGAAGCATCTCCATGATAGCGTTTTGTGCTTTATATTTATTTATCCATTTTGCTTTGTTTGTTTGTTTATGGGACAGGGTGTGTGTTGGTTTTCATTCATCATATTTGTTTTTATTTTTATTTTAGTTTTTGGGTTTTTGTCAAATGTTTTGGTTCCAGAGGCCGAACAGTACTAAGGCCGGTGGGTAGATCCAAGTGAAATCAGGGACTTGTAGCTATTCGTCACACAAACTGCTGTTGTGTAAATACTTGACTGGAGTCGGTCCGCAAACCTGAAGCATTCTGACTCCTGTCCCCCCCCCCCCCCCGCTCAGATAAATTAAAGGTTAAAGTTCACCACCCTAAACATACTAGATCCATCATCTCCACCTGTCAGTGTTGTTTATAGATTAAGTCTTGTACATAAAACACAGTTTTGTATGAAGAGCTATTTTCGTCAGAATAAATCAGGGGACACATCAGGGTCGAATGCCCCACTTTCAAAATTGAAATAGTATCAAAAATAAAAATATTTTACTTCTGAAATGGGCACAAAAACAACATTTTTCTTTCCCTTTATGTTTTTGATACTAATTTGTTGGATTTTTATTCTTTTTTTAAAGGTTGTTTGATGTCGTCATTTGTCCTATTTACTTTTTTTATTCTCATTATTTTGTATTTTGTTCATCCTCAAAAAATCATTGCATGCTTGCTAAAAGGGAAAAATTGAAGGAAAAAACGTATGAAAAACAAAACAAACAAAAAAATAATGGTGAGAGTATCCCAAACATTTGTTTGAGTTGCTTGTTATAGCAATTGCTTGTGTTCAAAAGTACATTTTCTATGAAAAGAAAGCAAAAACTAAAAAGATCATTCTAACACCTTGTGCAATAAAGCTATCTTTCATACGTCACGGCTTCTGTCATTCTCAACAGGTTTGTTTGCATCTGAAATGTTTTTATTGGCATTTGTTTTTAATTAGCAGAGGCCCATGACATGAGATGGGGGAAGTGCTATACATGGAGAATACTATCTGCTGTTGATGCTCAGCTTAATAGTTACATTATATGAACATATACATAGATATCCAGTATGAAATTGGCCAAAGCATGATGAAAATGTGAATCCAATTAATGTAAATGTAACAATGGATAGTGTACATGTGTCATTTATACTGACTTTATTATTACAACATTAATGCCTCAATAACTGCCATGTCTTTAAAAACTCCACACCAACACTTTGTAACAAAGGCTTTCTGTTGTGTATTTTAAGTATCCGGCCAAAACTACACTTTCTCTGATGATTATGTTGTTTTGTTCAGACTCTGAAAAAGGCTTCTTCACATACACAGAAGTCCTTATACTGTTGCATTTGTTTTCCTAATGACAGGTAAGTTGGAAAATGCACCTTTAAACAATCTGCAGGTAAGTCCATACACTGTAGACACAGATTGTGTATTTACTGTGTGTAAGGTCCTGATGTGTACAAGTACAAATGGCTAAAGTGAAACAGCATATTCCCAATGTATAGTGTCACTTGGTGTACCAGTACACATATTCAGTTCAGTTTGTTTTTTCTTGTTTTGTATCTATATCTACGCCGGGATCCGGAGTCGAGGCTGATCCTCTTGCTGTAGTCCTGTGTCTTGGATCCTCTATCCTGAGTTCTGGATTAAGTCGTGGACTTCGGGTCGTGGCTGAACCTGTCTCTGCGGTCCTGCCTTGGGTCTCGTCATGCTGCTTCCCTGATGGCTTCCACAGGATTGTAGCTGACATCCTCGTGGATTCATCTTCTTACAGACACATGCATTTCCTAACATTCGGTCTATATGCTGTAAAATGTATTATCTCTTCGATTTACACACTCTCCCTCTCCGTCCTGGGAGAGGGATCCCTCCTCTGTTGCTCTCCCTGAGGTTTCTCCCATTTTTTCCCCTTAAACTGTGGGTTTTCTCTGGAAGTTTTTCCTTGTACGATGTGAGGGTCTAAGGATAGAGGGTGTCGTTTTTCTCATACTGATATTCTGAGCAATCTGTGCTGTTGTATTTGCTGTAAAGTGTCTCTACTGTAGGCTATTTTTATTATATGTACAGCACTTTGGCTCGACCAAAAATCGTTTATAAATTTGCTATATAGATAAAACTTGATTTGATTTGATTTACAAGGAGATAATGGGGTAGCAATTTGGGATTACAAAAATAGCATGGGTTACAGTAGCACCATAAATGAGCAACAAAACTGAAAATGTGGGTTTATAAAGGGGGGACGAGTTGCCCGAATGCATCTTGTGTTTCAAATAACTGAAATTATTACTTTTTCTTTGTTTTAAAGTGAACTGAATAACTAGGACACATGGGGAACACATGAAAGAACCACATAGCCTGTGGAATAATCAGGTTATAGATTGAACACTATTAATATTAATAACAATCGTGAACAGCCTATCACTCAGCAGTGGAGCGAGGTAGTGACAGGCCTCAGTGCTGCAGCTCACAGAGAGCACATTCAGGTCAGAAATTGATTTACTCTTGTAAGCGCTTAATGTGCCAATAGCAATGAAAAGGATAATTACACTCAAACCGTGTGATAGGCCTCATTCAGTGAATTGTATATAGGCATATATCTTTAGGAAACATCCGAAAATCAATTCCTCAGAATGTGCTCAATCAGATCTTTCCCATAAACCACAGCATTTATAAACTCAGGCTGCAGAGTTCCTCAAATTAACCTATATACAAAAAACATACATGTACAGAAGACATATTGGACTTTTCAGTCAGATGTGCGATTTTATGTGTGGAATTGTGCAGGAGGAAATAGACTGTATAATAGCAAATCGTGTCAACATAGATATTACAGGTCAATTAGTGACTGATACTTCTACTTTTTAATCAAATGTAACATGATAACCAGGGTATCACGTGACATGCAGACGCCCACCTCTTCTCCCTACTGTAACTCTATTCAACCACAAGAGGACGCCATAGCATTACACTGTCCAGTCGCTCTGCATGGGTCAACAGATACTGTGTGTGTGTGTGTGTTCGTGTATGTGTTCTACTAAAACTGCAGTCACTCATGAAGGATATGCTGTAAATAATTGATGTTTTTCAGAGTCACCTGCACGGTGGCATAGGTTTTTCTGCAGGTACAATTTGTTGTGTAGAATCAAGCTTCTTTAATATGCTTCATTTAGAGCTTTAAACAATCATATTAATTTAGCTTGGCCCTATCTTTAGGTAGCATTTATACATTGTTTAACAAGTTGTCAATCAGTATTTTAACCACTAGTGAGAACTGTGGATAATAAATGAATAGCCTGTGTGATATTTTGTCAGATGACAGCATGGTGCAGCGGGGGCTTTTGAGAATCTGTCATGAGCCCACCCCTCCTATTTTACAAAATACTGACATTTTTGCACAACCAAATTATATGCTTTTTATTCTTGATTTCCCCGGGCTCCTTTGTTGTGACAATATTGATCTAACTGCTAGCATGTGGCTTTGTAAATTAGAATCAGACAATGTATTTTTACAAATGAAGTACGGAATGAAAATGCAGAATTAATGGATTGAGATGTCTGTGGATTTGTTCAAAAGGCTCAATGAAAGACACAAGGGAGCTTAGGACAATTTTACAAGATTTAATTTATTAACTATTATACAGTTCACATAAGGCCTTCATCTTCAAACACTGGTCTCAGTCAGACAAATTCCATGGTTTGCTCTTGGTGCACAGTACATAAACTTTTCACGTTTCAGCTATTTCACTTCAGCATTTTGTTTTTGTTCTCGCACTAATTTTCATGTTTTAAAACCGGGAGAGGCTTTCTCCCTTTGTGTTTTTTTTTAGTTTTTTTTTTTAAATCATGCACTAAACTTAAGTGGCCTTGAACCATTCACAACAATTGTAAAAATGGACTTTCAATCATTGAAATACACACTAGAAATGTTTTCTACCATTGACTAACGGGTGGTGTTCCCCAACATACAAATAAACAACCATTATAGAGTAGTATGCACTCACTTTTTGCTCATTGAACAGCACATTTTGCCAAAGGTTGTGTCAGAAGTGGTAAGATTATATACTCCCGGGAGTCGTGTTATAGTGGGAAAAGTGTCGGTCTTAATGTTACAGCTCTGAGCGGTTTGAGAAGAGCCCAACAACGCGTAAAATGACTGACTTCCTAACAGCATTCCCAACAGTACCAGTAGGTGGTGATCCCAAATACTACAAAGCCAAACTACTCTGACATTGTTGCAACCAAGAACTGCCACGATCATACAGAACCTCAATGTCTGGTGGTCCATTTGTAATAAGACAGAACTCCCTCCTCCTGAATGTCTCCCATCCACCATTTTTTTTTTTACTTCTACTGGTCGTTGTATTGTGTAGCAGGACTAGCGGTAACAGTGCGTTGAAAATACTAAACCTTCCGAGTCGAAGGTCCTTAATATTAGATGAGTACAAAGAGCTTTAGATAGACAGCCACAGCAACACGTCCAGCATCCTATCATGTTTCAAGCGTTTGGTTTCAATAGACACCAGATGGCAATTGTGTTGTGTTATGGTACAATTAGGTTACACATTCAAAAATGGCAAAATGTTCTCCTTCACTTGACTGAAAGCAGGTAGATTCTTCTGATATTATATTGGTGTAATTAAACCAAACTTCCCTAAACGTCCACTCTGATCAACCGACAGCTAGAAAGAGGACAAACTCTGAAAGAAAACGATTCTTTCACATGGCTGGGTGATTATGAGTAAATTCAGATTACCCATCAACCTCAAATGGGACTTCTGGATCCACTTAAAGAGAACGTACGTTTTTACAAAAATGACTTTGTTTTACAAGCCTGCACTGATGCCACATTCAGCCACTAAAAACAAACAATATGGACAATTAATAAACGTGGCATTTCTTCAGATGTAATACTACACTATCAAAAAAGTGCTTCAGGTACGTTTTGTGGATACAAAAAACTAGTTTGATGTAAACAAAGTTTGATCTACCAGAGCTCTGTAGAGGCAATGGGTATGGCTGTTTGAGCTGTGAAATTAAAAACACACAAGAAAACAGTATGTCAACAAAACAAAAAACCCTTTTGAGGGGAAAAACAACAGTGATCATTAAAGTGCATCCCTGGATGTGTATCCCCCCCTCACTTCCTTTCCCTCCCCATGCTGACCGCTCAAGTAGAGCCGATGAGAAAACCCGAAGGTAGACCTCAGACCGCTGCCCAAAGGACCTACAGAGGAGCAGTCTAAAAATCCAGTGGCAGTACTTTCAGGATGAACAAAAAAACAGTTTTACACGGATAAAAACATGATGGCCACAAATCAATTCTTCCAGCTTGGCTTTAAGGTTTCTATTTCTTGGTAGTGTAGGATAAGTGGAAGCTGTAGACAGATGAGAGGCTATGACGGACACCTCTGACCGGATGTTAAACTCCAGGTGAACGGGGGCTCAGAGGAGGAGTCACTGATAATGGCCGCCTCACGCCCTGATGCACACCAGTATGGACACAAATGGCAGGTTAGGGAAGTTTCTCGTACACTTCCTCATCTCCTCTCTTCATGCCCTCAGTTGTCCAGGATGGAAGATGTAGTGTGCAAGTGCACTTCTCTTTTTTTATTTTTTTATTTTAGTGTATAGGTGATAAGGTCCAGCATCATCATGGGCACATGTGGCGTCAGCGTCTCTCACAGCGTCTCTTGTTCGGCAGGGGAGTGGTGAGAGTGGGGGTGCTGGTGGAGGGGAGGGAGCAGGGACTGCAGGGGAGACTGGGGGGTGGTGGGCGGAGACTGCTGCAGGGGGCTGAAGTGTGCGGCGTTGTGGGGCGGAGACGAGCGGTAACAAGAGTAGGCAGAGCTGAGGGTGGTGGTGGGGGAGGCGGGGAGGCCCGCGAGGCCCGTGGGGGAATCGAGGAGGGGCTGGTTGTAGAAGAAGAATGTACACTGGTGGATGAAGCTCTCGATGATTGTCTGGTAGGTGCGCGTGGCCGTCAGGGCGTCCATAGTGGTGAAGTCCGGCCGCATGAGGGTGGGCCAGAAGCAGATGGACAAGTTCTCGCTGGTCATCAAGTTCAGCCGGTGCAGCTGACTCACCCTGAGGAGAAAAACAAACACACCACAAATTACTCATGATATGCTGAAAAAACAAATGGGAGTCTTCCACAAGAAAACAAATCCATCACAGTGATTTAAACAGTGGTCTTACTTGTGCAAGTGGCTCACTACATATTTGAACACATCATAATTCTCCCTGGGGAATCTCCTCAGGACATCCTTCATGGTGTAGAGCCTCTGTTCTCGGTCATTGATTTCTGCACACACACACACACACACACACAGAGAGAAGCAATGATTAATACTCATCGTTGCCCACAGCCATTTGAATGTCTCCGTACTACCATGAAAATTATTCTTGTGAACACTAAGGCAGAGCAAAACAGATCTGCAAAAACCTTCCCAGCACCCTCCCCTCCCTCCTAAAGAAATAATCATTTTGCATGTTCTTGTGAAGACCCTCCCTGCCCAGCGGTGTTTGCTTACTGTAAGCCTCCAGTAGGTCCACCTGCAGAGGACAAGGCACCAGGGGGTCAGGCAGCTCAGAGAAGAAGCTTTTGAGGCCTCCAGCCACAGTGTTTATGGCGTAGTCTTTCTCCACCAGGTCCAATCCGTGGTCTATACGAGGAGAAAGAGAGCGTTAGAAGGATCATAGGAAATAAGCAGTAGCTGCCATCAGGAGCAAACATTCAGCTGCATGTCACTTTCCTTTAGTAACTCTCTGTTTATGTTTGGATTAGGCAGACACATCATTACATGTCAAATAAGTCTGATGATGGGCTCACCCTGTTCAAACTGCCTCTGCATGCCTTCCATCTCTGACTTGTTGCCGCTTACTCGGTACAACCCCTCTGTATTCAGGCCTGAGGAAAAGAGAGCGCAGCAGAGAATAAAATAAGGGAGACGTGGGGGGGGCACAGTGGGAAACAAGCACAAACACTTCATTAGCCCCCTTGGAAACATACATGACGAAACATACAGTACTAGCAGCGCCTACAGGGATATCTGAATAAATCAATGTATTACTTTCACATAAGATTGTGGTCAACGATAATCCTTCTAAGGTATCTAATCAACAACATTAGAATTATTACGCTCAGTAAAGAAATACAATTCATAAATGTCCCTTCTTAAATCTGATTTTGCACATATCACATGCCGAGCAGCAGCACGTGTAAAAGACAACGCACCTGTGGTCTCAATGTAGCGGACACACTTCTCGATGAACAGTGGGATGGGTCTGTCTGGGGAAACCACATTCACTAGAGGGACCCCAAAGTAAGTGCTCTCCGGGGGCTTGGGAATTGCTGGACGGGGCTTTGTTCTTGTTTTCTGCAGAAAAAAGAAAGACAGAGCACTCCATTAGAGTCTCGAACACGGATAATTATGTTGTTTCTAAGTGGCACTTGTTGAATTCAGTCACAAACTTTATGTGTGGACCCTCCCAAACACATTATAAACAGATTAAACATGCTCACTTAACAGTGACCCCCCCACACATTTCATACCATCTGTAAACCTGCTATCATCATACCTATAGAACAACATTTACGAAAACAGTTTAAAAAATAAGTAATGCAAATTTAATTTCTGTTAATGCACATAAAATTACAATTAGCTACTTTTTATGAAGGATTAAAAGAGAAAAGTTGGCTTAATACACACCTTGGCTGTTCGTCGGAGGCTCTTTAGAATGTTCCTCTTTTTTGGGTCTTCAGTCTCCTCGGTCAGAGTTTCGCTTTTCAGGCTCCCGAAATCATCCTCCTTGGTCTTTGGAAGAGCTCCCATCTCATCGTCGCTGCCTATGAAGCTTGTGCGGAAGCTGCTGAACTTACCGAGCCTCTTGGAGCGGTCGCGGTAAAGACGAGGCTTCACCCCCGCTGCAGAGAACTTCCTCCTTCGCTCCAGGGAGCTGCTGTCTGCCTCGCTGTCGGAGCCGTTTCCGTTGGAGTGCATCCTATTGGAGTTGCGGATGGTGATGATTTTGCCTTGCGTGCTGTCGTGTGGCACTGAGTAGATTATCTCTTCATTGCTGGGGCGGGGTTTTGAAACGGCGTCGATGGGTTCGGCGTAGTCTGAGGGATCGTAGCCCACATCACCACCGGGAACCCAGGTAACCGCAGAGGGGAGGGAGCGACGGTGACCCATTGTATCCATATACGGGTTACGGCTCACTTTCCGGAAGTCAAAGGTGACACCTGGTTTAACTCTTACTTGTGGGGGTATTTTGTTGTTGAGTTTGTTCTCAAAGTCTCTGATTTCAGAGATGACGGATATGTCACTGGAATCTAGTTCAGGCAGGTTGAAGCCCCCACCATGAGAAGTGAGTGTGCCATCGTAGTATGGCGGGGAAGGCTCTACGTCGTCCTCTGAATCCAGGAACATGGTGACGGGACTGGGAGAACTGCAGCGCGGGGAGTATACGTTTTCATTGGTGCATGCTTCAGCCACATTATCGTACATGTGTGTTGCCTCCACGATGTTGCGTTTCTCTACCACCTCCATCAGAAAAGAATGGAACATTTCGATCCTATGCAGACCTCCCACAACCCCCCCGGATCCACAAACCACACTATTGAAGCGACCCTCGATCTCATGTGCTAGCTCCTCGCCCTGCATCTGCTGCTCACAGGCGTAGTCGCTGTCAGTGAGCTCTGCCTGGCTATCTCCCACTGCCAGCAGCTGAACCGGGATGATGTCCTGAACTTCACACAGGAATGCACAAAGCGTCTCCAGGGAGGCTTTTCGGGAGACCGAGTACACAGCAATGTAGCCGTGCACTAACCTGCTCTTGCGCAAAGTGAAGGAGGCGTGGTATGAGAGCAGAGAGAGCTCTATCGCCAGCTTGTGTCCGCCAACTGTCTGCTCCAACAGCACAGAGGTGCCACAATTAGACATGGGCCTGCAGTGCTGATGCATCAGAAAAGGGGATAGGAGCTGCTCAACATCATAGTTGTCCCCACACATTAGGCACATGACAATTCGAAGGTCTGCCTCTTGCGCTGGCTGGTGAGGGGAGTCTCTGAGCCCTGGAGGCTCAGGGAGGAGGGGCGGGGAGCTGCTACTAAAGGATGTGCTCCTCCTAATATCCAGGAGGCCCCTCAGCACCTGGTTGATTTGGGACTCATTGACGTTATGGCCATAGCCCACACCAGGGGAGGCAGGGTCTAAAAAGCTACACTGCAACCTCCTTGCAGTCTGCTGTCCCTGTGTTATTAGGTGTAAGGCAGTTTCTCCACCAATTTCCACATATGATCCTACACCTCTTTTAGTGACTAAGAGCAGTGAGGTTGGCAGCTGCGCTAGCTGGCTGTCTCTTCGTCCTAGAGTTGATTCCCTAAGTCTCTCAAGACTTTCAATCACATAGGAGAGGGACTCTTTTGAGTTGTACAGACACAGACATCCGTGAGGGGTGAAAGTGGGGGTGTTGAATGAATTTACTGGAAGACGTACATTTCCCTCAATCGGCCGCAGCGTCAGTTCATACATCTTCCCATCCAACACGTACCAGTCATCATTTGTGCAGAGAGCTCTAATCTCATTGGCAAATTCTCTTGCCAGTCCATCCTTCCCTAGTATGACAAGGTTGATTCTATCAGCTTTGGTGTCCCCAAAGTGAGCTTTCACATCGAAAAATGGGTAACACGTGGGGAAACGTGAAACTAAAAGTTGTTCAATCTTAAAGTCTCCGCAGTGAGGACTGCTAGGGCAGGTCTCCTTTGTAGGATGATAGACAAAGTGGATATGCTTCAACACCAGAGCATCTCTTTCAGCTGGAAGTTTTTGAAGCGCCTTGAACCTCTGTTCTTCACCCAAAACCTCCTGAATTGCCCCCATCTTCTCCTTGCTTGGCTTGGCATCCACCTCAAGCTCGTAAAAAAGCTCAGAGTACTCCAGTAGGAGCTCTTGAAAGTCTTCTTTAGCACGGTCAATGATTTCCTTTTGATGCCGGTTGTACAGTTCCAAGTACTCTGTCTCCTCGAGCCACTGGTAGAACTCTTCATTCATGATAAAGCTGCGGGCCTCCTCCCACGGCCTACCAGGTGTGACAAAGGGAGAGGAAGACAACTTTTTTTTGAACTGCAGCCTCATCTCTGCCCGCCTGCACTCATTACGCAGATGTTCAAGGTGGGCATTAAATAGGTCCTCGGCTTCACCTGTCTCCAGTAGATCTGAAGGGATTCTCTCATCTTCCATGTTGTCGATGTGAGATGTATCCTCCCATGGTGAGTCCTCCAGAACAACAAACCAATGGGCAAAGTGCTGCTTGGACTCGAGGACCTTCTGTACCCCAGACCAGCTTAGCTGATCTATCTCATCAAGGTCAGGCACTAAAGAACTAAGTGCTAAAGGAAGAGTGCTTAAGTATATTTTGCGACGCCTCTCAATGTGCTCCTGTTTCAGACGGTAGACATGCTGTTGGAAAAGCTTCTTGCACTTAGCTGTTCCCTCCAAGAAGACATATTCTTTGAACTCTGGGGAGGAGTTCATGCGACGACTGGTGTTTAACCAGGTTTCATTATGATTCTTGACTATGCGGTTGATAAGCCATTCATAGCGATCCTTTGCAGAAGCTATCTGCTGACTTTGGAGCTTTAGGGCTTCAAAGTAAGGTATGATCTTGGGTTTACCCCTGCCCTTATCAATAAGCTGAACCAACGTGAGGAAGGCAAGGTCCACATTTATATTTGAGCGTGCAGATGTCTCAACTACTGGTAGACTCTTTTTTGTAATACCAAAGGTATGTGCATCTTTGATGTAACGTTCAACTCCTTCATCACATTTGGTGAGGACCAGCACAATGGGCTTCTTAGTCTTGCTAATATGACCATACAAATTTGTGACAAATTTCAGCTGGTCATCAAAGTTGCGGTTCATGCCCCGGCTGACATCCATACAAAGCAGGAAGCCATCCACCTGCAGCTTTCCCTCAGGCATTTGTTTTTGCTCGAAGTCTTGCTCCAGGCCCAGCTGATCTGTACAGAAGTACATGAGCTTCTCTGCTGAAGACAGCTTGGTTCCTGCTGCCCGCTTGATATAGGGCTGCATAGCAGTGCTACGATGTGGCTGAAATGTCTGGTCATCAATGAATTCAGTTTGCTCTACAACGTGCATCCTGCACTCCGGCCCCTCTTCGAAAACCCGGGATACCTCGCCCCAAAACAAAAAGTGATCATTGTTAACCACTCGACCCCCAAAGTCACTGGTGCTCAACACTGATGTGTGGTCCAGGTAGAAGTCATCAGCGCTTGGCCGAACATACCTATTACAAAAGCAGGATTGCCAACCCCACATTGCCCTTTCTCTTTCTCAGTTCCTGACAAACCCACCACAATGAGGTTGTAAATGGGTGCCCGGGCATCTTGCTTTTTTGCCATCATAGCCTGCTGACTCTCATCCTGCCACAAACAGGCACTGTATAAAGGAGTTCACTTGAATGTTTGTCCATACAATTGTTGATCCAGAGGAGATCAGATTTCACTTTCTTCTGCTGGTCTTCAACTTTAAACAAGGGCCATGCAGTGATATGAGCAGATGGTTCTTTTATTCACTTCTTCTGTGACATCAGATCCTGTAAAAAACAGAAATAAAAAAAGAATCAAACAAACTGGGTTATGAACCGAACAACATTTTGAATTGAAATGGGTAAAAAGGTCAGACCCTAAACCTTAGGACTATGGTAAAATAAAAACATAATGTTAAAACATGCTTTATTCATGTGATAATGGTCTTTGCAATTTTGTATTATGTTACTTACAGTATTTTATATTCTACATAACCATTGCAAAATGTCAACTTGCATAAGGTATTTTACTTTCACAGTAACCGAGTATAACCTATATCTGAGAATGATGAGAGGACCATTATATTGTATTTTGTGCCCATTTCCTTTGTATACCAACATATATTGAAGGAGTGGACCTTGTCAGTGGTGATTGTAAGGCAGAATGTTTAAGGGGAACTAATGCTGGTTCAACGTTTTACTGCACTCTGAGAATTGTCCATGATCACAACTATGGCCTTGAATGTGTTTCAATGTAAACATTTGTCAAAATCAATACATTGTGGTTTATGACATATCTAGTCACCATCCAAATCATAATAAAGATGATAGCAGTCAATATATCTACAATAAGGGGTCGCACTATAACATCAAGTAAATTCAATTCCAAATGGGGAAACACACAGATTTTTCCAAATGTCATTACATTTTTAGGCTGATTTGTTGCTGATTGTGACTGACTTACAACTTTTATTATCAAAGTAGAATTAATCTGATGAATATTTAGTCCAATTATTTAGTATATAACATGTAACAAAAAAATCACATCATATTCCCCCTGAGATGCAAGAGACAAACCTATTCTGTCTCACTAACAGTCCAAATTCTCCAAGTATTTTATTTAATATCATAGAAAACAAAAATAAATATGTCATTACACACATGTCAGACATAGCCTTCAAGGTGTATCCATGAAAAATGATCACTCATTAATCCTACCAAAAAACATATTGGGAGTGGTGCTCTTTAAATGACAATGTCAGCTGATCAGTGAGTGGGGTGACAGCATGAAAATGAATATGATGTAGAGTCCTCAGTCTGTCAACCTAACTGAAACAGCAGCTATCAGCCCAATCTCCACAGACAAATCGGTGACTGAATAAAGAACTTATTAACAATTACTGCCAAAGACACTGAATTTCCTCAACCCATTAGGACACTTAATGCTAATAGACCAACTTCTATTATCATAGCATTGATAAATGCCTCCATCATAATAGCACTGATGCATTTCTGATGTGCTCACAATTTCAATAGAAGGCAAACATGACATATTGCAGAATTTCACTTTTGTCTGATTTTATTCACTTGAGTGAAACATCATGACAAATGAAAATATGGGGAAATGAACAACATGTAACATGAGGTGTCCACACATTAGAAACAAACAGCTCCGGCAGGGTCAAAAGCAACCATGGGCAGTCCACACCGCTCAGCTGAGCTAGGCCGGATACCAAAATGCAGACCAGTTCTTTACGAAGAAAAACAACCACACTGATCAGTCTATCGGAAATAAAAACATAGTTTACTAAAAGCACACATTAAACCAAATCATTTACATAACCAACTTACTTAGATAAGATCTAATAACGTTATATTTGTTGTAAGGATTACCAGTTAACATGGGCTTTGGGTGCACACAGAGGGGCTGACCACGCCAGGCCTGTCTACATAATGAAATTGCAGACTATGCAGAGCCGACATTTGGGATAGCCTACCTTCTCCACACCGACAATGTTTAAAGGGAATTTATTTACCCAGCTGGCTGCAGGGTGCAGCCCTCGACAGCTTCTGGAGGAAATAGCCGATACAGAATAGCATAGAGAGTAGGGTACATACCATCGCATTTCTCCCTTTCTCCTCCTGCATCTGTCAGGCCAGCCCTTGCCGCAGCCCTCGCCGCCTGATGTGCATAAGCATAAAGCCGCAGAATACACTATGGGTCCTCTCAATTCACATATAATACTGATTAAACAAAAACGTGTGCGATGGCGTACTTAGATTTAAATATCCATTACCCATGCCTGGATCCTCTTGACCAGCATCACTCTTAGCGTTGCAATTAAACACGGGGAATGAAGAAATAAATATCTCGAATGCTAGAACAATCCGATTTGTTCTTGCAATGCGGTTTCCTGTAGCGAAATCCAGGCGTATACAAATCTGCTTAGCCGTCTTCCTCTCGGTTCACCACGTTGCTTTTTCAATAATTATTCTGTCCATTGTTGTTCCCACATAATGCTGGGCCGGCCGCGCACACGAGACAACGGTGAGTTTGTTGCAATCGCCGTGGTATATTGTCTCAAATAATGTTTCTACTGCAACAGAAACTGTTCATGTCCTGGTCAATTCATGGGCAGATTGCGTGTGTGAAAGTGCTATTTCTGCCAGCTTTCCGATAATGGCGGCGGCCCTCCTCCCCGGACCTAGTTCTCCTCTTCTTTTCTTTAGGAAAAGGGAGCTGTGGAGAGAGGAGCAGCGGAGAGACTCACCCAGCGGCGCCCTGACACAACTGCAGCAGGTCGCTGCTCTATGCGGGGCTCGTTACTCCAAAGTAATCTATTTCTCACAATTCAGACTGTATTTATAAAGTATTACCACACTTAATGTTCCGTAATTGTTACTGACTGTCACATGCCTACCCATAGAAAGTAGCCTACGTGTTTCAGGGCTACATTAGTACAGTCTATGGGTTAAACAAACCAAATTAAAGTAGGGATTTATGTGACATAACGTTAGCGTTACTAATGTAATGATAACTTACGTAGCTAACGTAGGCCTACTAGATATTTTGCAGTAACTAATTTGCAAGTTTTGTGTGGTTTTATCGTAAACTAATGTTATTGTAACATTACTCCACAGTGTTAAAAATTCAATTGAATATATATTTTGTAATTGTTAAAAAAGACTGCAGTGCTGTCAACAACGGTTTAAAGACGTAAGGAACGTTGGCCTTTTTGTATGCTAACAAGCTAGCATAGCATTACACCAAAAACAGGCAGGCTAGCAAAGTTGGCTGATATGTGTCAAACGATAATGTTTATTCAAACTTATTTAAGACCAAACAAAGCTTTGGAACAACACTTTTTTTTTTAATACTGACAATCATCAAAAAAAATGTATGGTGTAGCCTAGCAGCACTAGCTTTAGCTTAGATGTAGATAAGCAATACAGATAATTCATTTTAAGTAGTGAAAATGCTTAAAACACAACATGATTGTAGTATATAGTGCCGCGCAAATATACCATCAGGACGTTACTGATGGAGTGCGGCTGCGGAGTGATACTGTGTGTATGCAAGCCCGCATCTACGACGCATCTATGTATCATGGGTGTAGACCTGATAAGCAATAAAGATACCTCATACAAAGGTCTACGGATACCTTATTGCTCTCTATGACCTGCGGTCAACTATATAGTATAAAGTACTATTACATGGTGTCAGAAGTCGGTCCAGTTCGTCACTTTGCCGGAGGTAAACAGATGAAAGTTTTGTTAGCCTAAAGCCTAGCTAACAGGTGCGGTCCCCAGAGAGCGGGAGTCGCACATTTTTTGGAGAAAGAAAAAAGAGAGACGGATCGATTCGAATTACCATCTCCACTGGCAACTTGGGAGAAAACTGGCGACGATGGGAACAACGCTTCCAAATCTACATGACCGCGAGTGGTGCAGACGGTAAGGACAGGAAGATTAAAGTGGCCATACTGCTGCATGCACTAGGAGAGGAGGCTCTTGAAGTTTACAACACGCTAGACATCGCACATGGTGAAGATGAAGAAGAAGATGAACAGACTGTTAATGATATTCTAGCAGCATTCAGAGCCTATTGTCTGCCTAAGAAGAACACAGTGTTTGAGAGACATCAGTTTTGGGCACATCCTATGTCAGGTAACACCACGATTGAGACATATGTGACAGAGCTCAAGCCAAAGAGCAAGGATTGTGAATTTTATACCACAGAAAATGACATGATCAGAGACAAGATTGTGTTTAGTATGAATGACCGGAGACTTTTAAGAGAACCTAATCTCACATTAGAAAGGGCCATAGACACATGTAGAGCTGCTGAGACGGCCAAAGTTCAAATGCTAGCTATGAATGCAGCAGCCCAGGAGATGTCTGTACTTGCAGTGCACAAGAATAGTCGACAAGGACAAAAGACACGCACACCGCCTATACAACGTACACAAGACATGGGACAAAGATATGAAACATGCAAAAAATGTGGTAAATCACACCAGCCAAGACAGTGTCCAGCATACGGAGTATCCTGCCATAATTGTGGAAAACAGAATCACTATGCAAAAATGTGTAGGTCAGCTAAAGCCCAACATCACAAGACAGTACATAATGTTTCCCCGGAAATAGACACCCTATATGTTGGGACAGTGAACATTGATCAGCTAAAGTCTAAAGCTGACAAGTCGTGGCATTCTAATGTAAATGTTGACCGCATGTGTGTGAAGTTTAAGTTGGACACAGGAGCAGAGGCCAACGTCCTGCCACTGAAAGTATTCACAGCGATGACCCGAAAAGCCAGACGTGAAAGAAGAACACACCTCAAACTACAGCCTACAAAGACAGTGCTGGTGGCATATGGAGGGATGAGATTGAAGCCGGAAGGGGTGGTAACACTCAAATGCTCCACTCCCAAAACACAGGCAAGTCTGACATTTTATGTTTCCAGGCACTCTTCCATTCCCATATTAGGAAACGAGGCATGTGAAGAACTGCGCCTGGTGAAAAGAGTGGACATTGACTCAATAGAAGTGAAACATCCCACAACAAAAGAGGAGCTCATACTGTAGCTCAGCACCCAACTGTCTTTCAGGGTTTAGGTGAGTTTGCTGGAGAATATCACATCCACACTGACCCCAAGGCCACACCTGTCATACATGGCTGTAGGAAAATACCACTGGCAGTAATGGACAGACTGAGAGACACTCTCGATGACTTGTTACAAGCTGATGTTATTGTACAGGTAACTGAGCCTACACCATGGGTTAATAGCCTGGTGATCACAGAAAAGAAAGACAGAAAAAAGTTACGGTTTGCTTGGATCCCAGTGACTTAAACAAAGCTATACTCAGGCAGCACTACTCCATTCCAACGACCGATGAAGTTCTGTGCAAACTAGCTGGTAAGAAACTTTTCACAGTGCTGGATGAAAAAGATGGATATTGGCAAATAAAGCTAGATAAAGAGTCATCCCTACTGTGCACATTTAACACACCATGGGGGAGATACCGCTTTAAACGTCTTCCATTTGGGATCAAGTCAGCAAGTGAGGTTTTCCAGCAACGCAACTGTGAGACATTTGGAGATATCCAAGGGATCCACATCATTGCAGATGACATGATAATTGCTGCATCATCAGAGAAAGAACACGATGAGATATTACAGAAAGTGATAGCCAGAGCAAAGGAGGCTAATGTGAAGTTCAACAAAGACAAGATACAGTACAAGGTTAGCAGTGTCAACTACATGGGTCATACTGTCACTTCAGAGGGTGTTAAAGCAGACAACGCTAAGATCAAGGCTATCACAGGCATGCCAACACCAACTGACCAAACAGGACTACAGTGATTGCTGGGCATGGTGAAATACCTAGCTCAGTACATCCCAGGTGAGGCCACCATATCAGCACCACTGAGACAGTTGTTGAGAAAAGACAGTGTGTGGCTGTGGCAGCACGAACATGATGAAGCAGTCAAAAAACTGAAAGATGCTCTCATTACCGCTCCTGTACTTAGTTATTTTGACCCAAAGAAACAGCTCATCATACAGGCAGATGCATCCAAAGATGGTTTGGGAGCATGTCTAATGTACGAGGGCCACCCAATTGCCTATGCATCAAGAGCACTAACACAAACAGAAAATAACTATGCTCAAATAGAAAAGGAACTGTTAGCAATTGTCTTCTCTGTTAAGAGGTTCCATCAGTACGTGTACGGATTGAAAGTGGATGTGCAGTCAGACCACAAACCTCTGGAAAGCATTCTGAGAAAGCTGCTTGGAGCAGCTCCTTCCAGACTCCAACGGATGCTCCTCCAGCTGCAGCGATATGACTTGAATGTCATCTACACACCAGGTAAAGACCTACTGATTGCAGACACACTCTCACGAGCTGTCACACATGATGAACACTCAACAGTTGATGACATCACAGATGAGAAAGTTGTCTATGCTCTGGAGCCAACAGATGCTTTGAGCACTGAGATGCTGCAAAAGCTCAAAAGTGGAACAGCTAATGATGAAATACTACAGCTGCTGCAGGAAACACACAGACAGGGCTGGCCACGACACAGAAAACAAGTACACACTAAACTGGTTCAATACTGGCCTATTAGACATACTCTGTCAGTAATAGATGAGATAATGTTTGCAGGTGACAGGATAATCCTCCCGAGCTCGATGAGAAGTGACATGCTGCAAACATTACATGTGGCTCATCAAGGAATGCAGCGGACAAAAGCACTTGCCAGAAGGCACTGGTACTGGCCAGGTATGTCAAGAGAGATAGAACAAATGGTCGAGAATTGTGGGACATGTCAGCAGTTCCAGCCCAGAAACCAGAGGGAGCCTCTGATCTCACACGACATTCCTGAGCTTCCTTGGCTCAAACTAGGGGCTGACATCTTTGAAATAAAAGGACAATCATTCCTATTGATGGTCGACTACCTGTCAAAATATCCTGAGGTGCTTAACATTAATGACAAGACATCACATACTGTCATTAAGAAAATGAAATCAGTCTTCTCCAGGATAGGAATACCAAAAGAGATAGTGTGTGACCATGTCCCATTCGCGAGTCAAGAAATGAGGAACTTTGCAGAATCATGGGGCATAAAACTCACTCATTCCAGCCCAGGCTATGCACAGTCCAATGGTCTGGCTGAAAGGACCGTACAAACTGTTAAACATGTTCTTAAAAAAGCACAACGAACAAACACAGACCCTCATCTTGCCCTGCTCATCCTGAGAAACACACCTGTAACAGGCATGCAATACTCACCCGCACAAATGCTCATGGGGAGAGTGCTAAGGAGCACCTTACCGAGCTCCACCGTGGTGCTTCAGCCTGCTGTGCCTAAGGATGTTCACTCGACTCTCGAGAATCTACAAAGGAGGCAGCAGCAGTATTATGACAGAGGAACGAGGCCGCTTCCTGAGCTGCAACCAGGAAGTACTGTTCACATGGAAACTGAACATGGTTGGCGTCCAGCTTTGGTCACTGCACAGAGAGGTGAGCCACGTTCCTATGATGTTGTCACATCTTCAGGTCAGCACTACAGGCGCAACAGGAGACATCTGAGGAAAACAGCACACGACGCCCCAATGGACCCAGAACCTGACTTACCTGAAGACAATCAACTATGCACGCCAGATGCAGACACATCAGAGACTGTTGAATGTGAAATGTCATCACCGCAGAGCACAAGAAGAACCAGATGGGGCGACTTATTCGACCACCTGAGAGATAAAGATTTCCTAATTAGCTCAGGCTAAAGGTTGTGCTAAGACAGAGTTTATATGTTAAAATCCTTACTCTATTTGCTAAAAAAAAAGAGAAGAGTAAGGTGTGTTGTTTATATACAGGATCCATGTTTATATGAGGATGTTGGAGTGATATACACTGATTCTAAGTTGACATGTTAATGTTCATACAAAATATAATTTCATATATTCGCATGTTACAAGTGAACAATGTTAATATTGAGACCGTTATAGAATGTTTACTACAGCAAATGTTATATGCAACTTTCATTGTAAGAAAGGAGGATGTAGTCAGCGACGTGCAGTCAGGGGAGGCAGGGGAGGCAGAGCCTCACCTGTCATACTCCAATGTAACAGAAAAACAACTAAAGAAAAACTAAATAGTAATAATAATAAAATGTCTCCACTGATCTGTTTTGTAAATGTGATTTCTGTATGATTCCAATCGCTTTTTATAGTCAACATCAGCAAATTTGACGAGCTCCGCTACAACTACGGGTAGCGATGAGAAGTGAGGCAGGGACAAGCTCTGCCTCTCGTAAGCCCACAGTAACTGGCTGGAGCACTGGCACTAATTTAGCGCGGGCACTTATTTTGTGAGCGAGCTCAAGCCAGTTACTGTGTGGTGAGGTGAGGCACAGATGAGCTCTGCCTCACCTCAGAATGCGTCACCCCACAGAAACTGGCTGGAAAGCGGGCCCTAAGCACATGCCTGCACCATCTCACTGTATGTCACCAATTTAATGTTTGTAGATCCCTTTATTACATTTATCCTCGCCATCCATAGTCTCTAAATAACTTATTTCACGTATATATGATATTTAGGCTCGCTGGTCTCATCATACAACGGCAATGAAAAAAACACCAGGGGAGGCAGCCATAACCTCTGCCACACTGAAGGGGGCGCAAGTGAGCCCACAGGTTCTTGTTGCTACTGTTATTCTACGCAGAGAAGGTATACGCAATCAACAAACTAGACTTTTGAAACTAGAAGAAGAGGAGGACTTTTACAAAAAAGTAATAGAGATTGTTGTCCAGAAGGATAGCATGGACTTCATCTTCAAGTCAAGGTAAGACCCCAATTGTAATGAAAATGGGATCTTACTAAGAAAGAACAATCCAATATTTAGATTTTGGGTATACTTTTGTTGAAAGGTCTGTTTAAAATTAATCGAAGCATCAGACTAAAAAAGCTTTTGAAAATAACCGAATATTTCGATTATGGTCAAAATATGATATTTGTAAATCTGACTCTGAAAGAGTCAGTGCCTCACCAGCCATGAACCTCACGGCACGTCACTGGATGTAGTATATATTGCCGCGCACATATACCATCAGGACGTTACTGATGGGGTGCGGCTGCGGAGTGATACTGTGTGTATGCAAGCCCGCATCTACGACGCATCTATGTATCATGGCTGTAGACCTGATAAGCAATAAAGATACCTCATACAAAGGTCTACGGATACCTTATTGCTCTCCATGACCTGCGGTCAACTATATAGTATAAAGGACTATTACAATGATATCATATGACAGATATTAACAAATACATTCCGTAAATCAACTCTAAAGTAAACAGACAAACAGTTTAGGGGGGAAATATAAATAGGCATAGTAAATAATAATAATAAACAAATTAAATGGAAATGAGACAGACAGGGTGCATTCACACCTAATAGTCCGCTTCTCTGGTGCGTACCAGGGGCCTCATTTATAACGCCGTGCGTAGGATTCACGTGGGAAGGTTGCTTACGTAGTAGAGATCCAAAAAATAGGTACAGAAATGTTCCAACATTTTCCGATTCACCAAACATTGCGTACCGGCGAGGAAAGTGCGTACAGCACTTCCTACGCCGGTTTCCCTTTATAAATCACAATCGTCTCGAAATGCGGTGCAGCTTTTGCGGGCTTCACGTAACGCCCATATTTGCCTATAAATAGTCAAAGAAACGCCCATTAATTCATTCATTTTGACTGACTGCATGAAGAAGATCGCAGGAAATGACGACAGAACAGCTAAAAAAGACATCTCACACCGTGTCAGATTTTGGTTATTTTGGGGAGGTCGAGATAAATCATATTGTTCGGTGGATGCAGTTTGAACCAGAGTAGCAGCATGGAGGTCGGATCGTCACCAAAATAAATAAATAAATGGTCCGAAAAAGGTTCATGACAAAAAAAATACACATCGCCTTCCTCAGGCAGAAATGATCGGGGAATCCCTCCGGAGTGGAGGAATGACGACTGGATCTGAATTATATTTTCGTATGGTTTGTGTCCCAGCTGTCGATCAGCTGTGCGCAGCGTCTCCACTGCAGCAACTCTATATCCACCAGTTAAAGGAAATACAACTAATGTGTTGTGTTATATTAGCTGTACAATTTACCACATAATGGTGTTCTTAGTTTCCATACCTCCTGTGTTTTATGAGCGACTTATCAAGTCTTAGCAAACGGCATAAAACATGATTAAACATGGTAGTATATAAAACCATGCTCGTCTATAGAAATGCAAAACCGCATCATTTATGAGAAAACATTTCATAACATTAACACAACATATTCGAGGTGGTTTTAAAATAACATATCCGTATTTATTTATTTCTCCAAGTTATGTTTTTGTGTGCACTGAGGAGTCTCAAACAGGCGTTTGTTTAATCATTTTAAGATTGGCTTTAATCAATGTTTGAAAATGAATTCTTCATATGATAAATGAGAGGTAACATTTTGTTTATATTATTTCCACATATTTCTCTCCATTCTTCCTTCTGCCAACGGTGTCGCAGTTTCTCGTCTCTCCCGTTTTTGTGCTTAGTGCGTACGCATGGGTTAGAGTTTGCGTGGAGCACCGCACGTTTTCCCGTCAAGTTAGTATTTTATAAATCGCAAACATTGCGTAGAAACTGGCGTACGCCATTGTTTGAGCGTATATCCCTTTATAAATGAGGCCCCAGACCACAGTTTGTTACATTGTTTCATTTTTCAGAAGGTTCGGTTTGCGTTCAGACGGGCAAAACTCAGACGGACTATAAACTTTAGGGTGCGTTCACACCTGCCTTGTATAGTCCGGTTGAATCGAACCCTGGTGCGTTTAGCCGCTTGGTGCGGTTCATTTGGGTCGGTGTGAACACAATCCGAGACCACTTAAGTGAACTAAACAACCGGACTCTGGTCCGCTAAAATAGGTGGTCTCGGAGCACTTGCTTGCGAACTCTGGAGCGGTTCATTGCTGGTGTGTGAACGCAGTCCGCATCAAAACATAGGAAGCGTATTTACGTGTCACAATCGCGGATATCTTCAAAATCTTTAGCGAAAGAGACTTTCAAGACATCCGCGGTTGTTTAGTTAAAGAGTGAAGCAGAATCAAGTGTTGAACAGTGTCGTGTAATGTAAAAATTCTCCGTCAGCTACATACAAGTAAGAACTCCTGTCTTCGGTGAAACGCCCCTCCTTACTGCAGAACGTCTCTCATTATATGTGTAATGTTTTTTAACGGACGTTGTCTGATTATATAATCATATGCGCGGGCCGGTAGTATCCGGCCGTTTCTCAATCTCGAGGATACTGGCTTCCAAGCCAATATTTCAAGGATGCTACGTCATCGAGTGCCGCCGAAGTACTGCTCCAATCTCCAGCATACTGGTTTGGGGGAAATTTCGAGGCTGCACATGGGTAGACTTCGCGTCATTAAAATCCCCACAATGCTTTGCGCACGGACCAATTTCAAAAACCCTTGCGGAGAATGGCTGAACCGACGCAGCATACATTTAAATGTAAGTATGTTGTGGCGTAGAAAATGTGTAGTCTTGGTAAATGTGTTACTTTGTTAAATTAACAGCAGTTAATCTGGAGATCAACAGACACTAGCGGCCCGCGCATATGATTATATGATCAGACAACGTCCGTTAAAAAACATTATAACACATATAATGAGAGACGTTCTGCAGTAAGGAGGGGCGTTTCACCGACGACAGGTGTTCTTAATTGTATGTAGCCTAGTTCAGGGGTTCCCAAACTTTGCTATGCCAAGGACCCCATATAGCATTATCCTCTGGCGGGGACCCCCCTGTTTAAAAAAAAAAATGATGAGTACATTCTGATGGAAAATATGACTAATTAATTATACAGCTTAATACATTTTCTTAATATATATTTGTATTAATAATTAATAATGAGTTATTCTTCAAAAAAAATTGTATTTATCTTTTGTTTGTCATTCATTACATTCATTGTGTCTTCTGTTATAAACATTCTTAACACAATATTAAACAGTAATATCAACAGTAAACATATTTTAAAGTGATTTCTGTCTTCATAATATTATATAATTTTGAACAGTAATATGAACAATTAACATATATTTTTAGCATTTTTGAAAGCTACTTAGGCCTATGCCTTAATAATATTATATATAATATTCAACAGTAATATTAACAATAAACATATTTATATTCATCTATATAAACAACAATATTTGCTACATCCGTGCTCTCATCCAGCTGCTGAGCGAAATATTCACTAGCTCTCACTTGCTCCAAAAGCTGAGCAGATACTCAGGCCGTTTCTCAATCTCGAGGATACTGGCTTCCAAGCCAATATTTCAAGGATGCTACGTCATCGAGTGCCGCCGAAGTACTGTTCCAATCTCCAGCATACTTGGAATTCCACAGAGGCCGCGTCCTTGGTTTGGGGGAAATTTCGAGGCTGCACATAGGTAGACTTCGCCCGTCCTTAAAATCCCCACAATGCTTTGCGCACGGACCAATTTCAAAAACCCTTGCGGAGAATGGCTGAACCGACGCAGCACACATTTAAATGTAAGTATGTAGTGGCGTAGAACATGCGTTGGTAAATATGTTACTTTGTTACATTTGTTATCACCAAAAATGTGTTCCGTGAAAGTAAAGCAAATTCATAATTAGATAGACATCGTGAGGTATTTATTTTCGGTACAGTTAATGATGAAACCGTTAGAGAGAGTGGCACACTTGTTAGCCTGTTCCATTCTTCTTCATTTTCCGAAGCAGTGGCTTGGAAGCATACTTGCTTCGTTTCTGAAGGAAGTGACTTGGAAGTACGCGACTACCAAGCCAGCATCCTCGAGATTGAGAAACGGCCTCAGTTTCACTCTCAGTAGCGGCAGCTCGATTCTGATTGCCTTGAAGGGTGGTCGTGTGATTTAAAAACAAAAAAAGAAAAGAAAATATTAATAAAAAGAAAATATTAAAAGATTGGCATCAAAGGACACATAGATTGATATATATAGAGTTATTAATAACATCTAAAGAAAAAAAAAATGTAACTTTAAAAAAAAAAAAAAAATTCCCCTTTCCCTCAAACTTTGCGTGACCCCCCTGGCGCCACCTGGCGGCCCCCCGGGGGGTCGGGCCCCCTCTTTGAAAAACACTGGCCTAGTTGACGGAGCATTTTTACTTTACACGACACTGTTCAACACGTAATTCTGCTTCACTCTTTAACTAAACAACCGTGGATGTCTTGAAAGACTCTTTCGCTAAAGATTTTGAAGACATCCGCGTTCTTGTGACTCGTAAATACTACGCTTCCTATGTTTTGGTGCGGACTGCGTTCACACCAGCAATGAACCGCTCCAGAGTTCGCAAGCAAGCGCTCCGAGACCACCTATTTTAGCGGAGCAGAGTCCAGTTGTTTAGTTCACTTAAGAGGCCTCGGACTGCGTTCACACCGACCCAAATTAACCGCACCAAGCGGCTAAACGCACCAGGGTTCGATTCAACTGGACTACAGTATAAAAGGCTGGTGTGAGCGCACCCAAGCAGCATGCACAGGGACAGTGGCGGCTGGTGGAAAATATTTTAGGTGGGGCTGTGGAAATGGTGACCAAACAATACTAGGGGGCTCCGGGGGGATGCTCCCCCGGTAAAAAAATTGAGAAAAGACCCCTTAAATTATGACTTCTGGTGAGGTTAGAGGGGGGGGAAAGGACAAATTGACGCTTAAAAATATGAGAAGACTGATCAATACCTCCATAATCTTCAGTGTGGTTAGCTATGAATCTTCCAAAACTTCCAAACACCTTGTCCTGGACATAGTTTCTACAGCATAAACTGTGCAACAGTACAGTAGGCCCACACAAACTGCAGAACACCGGCGCTTTGGGAACACTCAAAATTACTTAATTTAATTCCCATTCAACCTGTTAAGGTGCTTTTTTCCCCTGTTTTTTTTCTCACGAAACTGTGTCTCAGGGCTTCTTAAAATGTAATAAACTATTCATGTGTCCTGCTCATTTAACAGGAAGAAACTCAGCTAACTGATGATATGAACCATGTTTACCGAAACAAAACACAAGTCTCACAAGAAGCGTCTAAATGAGACCTGAGTGGAAAAATGCTAACGCACTCTAGGTATAAATTAAT
Organism: Gymnodraco acuticeps; assembly: GCF_902827175.1. Taxonomy (NCBI): domain Eukaryota; kingdom Metazoa; phylum Chordata; class Actinopteri; order Perciformes; family Bathydraconidae; genus Gymnodraco; species Gymnodraco acuticeps. The sequence continues at coordinate 2,097,340 of NW_022992150.1, read as the reverse complement.
CGATATACTTATCGGATATGCACAAACAAGCATAGCTAACAAGCTGAGATTCCACAGATTCTAGAAATATAAGTATCATCACTGAGCGATCAGAACTCGCGACAAGGGAAGCAAATACAGACATCACACGACGTAGCTTTAGGTAGCAAAGCACGGAGATATGCTCACCTTTTGCTGTTATTCTGATCAAAAACGAGAAAAACGCCGCTGAAGGTTAATCCATAGGTTAATCCAATGTGTCTGTCAATTTGAAAAAACTATTGATAATCCATAATTCAATTTTTATGTCAAAAACGGAGTTTTCATTAGCTGCTAATAATAGCTTCCAGAGTGAATGACAGCTTCCTGTTTTGTCTCCTTGGATACAAGTCCAAACAACTCACAGACTGCACCGGGCGCTGACGTAGGCGCCCTGTGACCATCAGATTTGACGACGCTGATTGGCTGAGATTATGTTTTGGCGGCATAGTTTAAAGATAGCAACAGTTGGCTTCTGCTGCACTTGCTGCCCTCTCGTCTGGGCGCTGTGCATAGCGCCCGAGAGAGGGTAATGATACACGGGCAAGGCCAGGCAGGAAACATGTGACTTATCAGTAACTTTAGACATCGTAACATTTTAAACGAAATTTTATTGTAGATTATACATTTTACTGATACCAATTATATAATATTTACCTTGTTTATTAAAAATTAAAAAAGATATATATTTTTTTTAAATATATATATTTTTATTTTTAATGTGGGAAGAGGGGGGGCCGGCCGCCACTGCACAGGGACCATGACAGTCCAGGCGTTATAGATACAGCAAAACAATACAATAGATATGCAAAAGCCCCTGACAGACTGATGCAATAAATGCAACCATGAGTAGTCTAATTGTACTCATAAGTTTGCCTGTGTAATATCACAGTACACTACCATTCAGCACCTCCACCTTTAACAGAGGCTGTCATCAGCATCATATCTGATTACTTTTTGATTAAATTTAGCGTTGCCGCCTCCTAGCGGATGTATGGGCTATAAACTGCATGAAATGTTTTATCACCCTTTGCAGTGAAGGCTTAATGCGGTCTCATTTACTTTCTATGAAGTTTAGTTTTGTGCGTTTTTTGTGTTGTAATTCTATCTATCTGGATTGAGCGGTTCAGTGTTCAGAGTGCATTTGGTCCAGGCTGCTGGGAAAAGAAAAACAGACAGGCAATGGAGTGTGTGGCCAATAATACCACCAGACTGCTACTGGAGAAGGATATGGGAGAAAGTGTTTGCTGGTCAACTTCAATAAGGATGTTCGTGCACTCTGACGATTAAGGAGCACCAGGTAGGCTTATTTGCATGTGTTTATGGTATATTACTGTATATTACAGATATGCATGTGCATTATATTACTACATGTGTCATGTGTGAATATTTTTAGGATGTGCAAGATGCATGCTATTGTAGAATAAGTATTGAGATGATATGCTTAAATGAAACAATAATTGATATATTGTGAAAAAAATACTATTACGGGAAAATCCTGCATACAGTTATTCAGTGTGAAATTTCATCTGTGAGACAAGATGAAAAGTTTAGCAGTCATCAAACTCATGAGGAATTCATTCTGGGCTCCAAATGTAATAGCAATCCACCCCTTTCACAAAATATAGAGGCATATATTCATTTCAGTGTCATAAATATTACTACCACTAGGCAGAGCCCTAAGCCTTTCTATAATTCAGAACAACATGAGGAGTTAGTGATAAGCTCATGCTTGCTATTATCTGAGTGATCATGCAGAGGAAGTGACACTATTGCCCTTAAACATCTTCCTCATTGTGTGTTTATTATTATTATTAATAATGGAAAACACACATAAGATATCATTCCTAAGTAGATATTTGTTCCCCATTTGTTTTTGTTTCTAAATTCCTGCAACATTTAAAAGTATTTCCACAGCTTGTAGATTAAACAGGTTTTGTTTTACATCTTGATCAATTTAGTAGCCCTTGTGGTGTAACAGGGATCTGGGGGATGAGAGGCTGCAGAGGTGAGAACGGGGTCAGCAGATGGGTGCTGACACTGCTGAGCGAGCGCAGTGCAGATGGACGATAGGTGACACTAAAGGCGTCTCTTCCAAGGACATACCAGAAAGTAAGAAGAGCTAGGTTAAGTTACCCAAATAATGTTTGAATTGCCCTTTATTTTCAAGTTATCTTCCAAATAGTTCTACACTGAATCATAAATAATGCAACATAACAAGTCAACGACAGTGGCGGAGCTGGGGGGTGGCTGGGAGTGGCCACCCCCAGCTGAATCCTGGCCACCCTCACCACGGGGGCCCAAACAATTTTAGAACATTAAGAAACAAATGTTAAAGTAACCTTTCGTCATTCATCAAGAATTAACATTAATAGGACGTTATATCGATAATGTACTCACTAAACTTCCAATTCATTTAACTTATTTTCTTCCAAAAGTTAATTATCCAAAGCCTCTGTACACCCCCTTCTATTTACATGTAATGGTTTGGTCCTGCCTCCAAACGCGGTGCAGCACCGCCGGCACTTTCTAGCAGAGAGTGAGAGCATGTTAGGAGCAGATACTTATGTGTGAACCATGTCTCAACGACTCACAAAGTCAGGCTTTCAAAAGAAAAGAAAGGACAGAAAGACGAGAGAGGGACTAAAGGGCAACAGTATGTCACCCAGTTTTTCAAAGAAAAGGTGGGTGTGGTCTATGAGTGGTGGACATGTGTCTGTTAGCTAAGCTTAGTCCATTGTAAATAATAATTGTTATGTTTTTTTTTTACTAAGCTGACATTAAGTACTGTTAATATCTATACAGGTTTTTAGTTTCACTCCTCTTTTAGCTGACATTTAGTAAATGCAGGTAAATTTTTAGCAACTATTCATACTAAATCAGTTGTCCCTCCCCCTGGTACCAGGACCAACAGATCCATCTCTAGGCTCAGCAGCCCTGTCCCCCCATAAGTGTTATATTTTCACAGCTTAGTGTCAGTAAATATTGTGCGGTTAGCATTGGACTACAAGATAGATGCAAGCCTGTACAGGTAGAGTTATTTAAAGCATACATGAGTGGGTTGGGTTCTGGAGATGTGGTTATAGCAATTGTGCTTGGTTGGCGTGGCCTGAGCCTGGAGGTGGGGCCCAATGTGATATATTTCCATGGGACCCAAAATCCCTGGCGTGTATGGCCAGAGGGCAGGACCTATAACACATTTACTACCCAATAGCATTGTGAGGCTGAACAAATTGACCTTTTGACTATGTAAATGTAGTCTTTTAAAAAACCAAAAAATGTACTGACTTTTTTAGGATAGCTTAAAGTAATGTTGTAAAATTACAACCGGGGGCCTTACAGGGTTGAAGGCTATTGTTTATTGTTATTTACTTTAAGATGTTTATTCTTAACCTATCATTTAATTTAAAAACTCTTATTTAAATGATGTGTGTGTGTCTCTGTATTCCTGATGATACACTGAGAGAATGAGCTCATAGGGCTGCTGATCACCATAAGCTAAACAGTCTGTATATTGCATTACATTTGTATAATGTAAGCTTCGTTGATACTTTGCCTGCGGGAATACGAAAAAAAATAGTTAGATATACTGAATATCATTTGATCTATTCCACCACTATAGCTTAATCCCAAATAATGAAGAGGTGTGTTGTAGGTGCCTTAAATAACCCCTTGTTTTCTAGTGAGATGTATTTTTATGTTCATATAATAGTGATTTCAATGCCACCCCAAAATGATCACTGGTTCCCTCCTGGCCACCCCACTGAAAATGTCCTGGCTCCGCCACTGGACTCAACAAGAGGAAAGAAGAGATACATTTGATGATGTAAATGCTAGCATGAGGAGATTCAGATTAGCTCTATATGTGTGCCTTTTTATCTGATATCCACTATCTCATTTATTCATATACGTTGTCTATGAGTGTGTGAGAGACAGAGGGAGAGAGAGAATTTGAAAAAAGTGAAGAGAGAAAAAACGATTTTCCTACCACATTCCTCAATGACTCATTGTTATATTGAATCGGAAAACCTTTGCAATTTAAATAAAAAATGAGGGAAATAATAGCTGTTCCTCAAACTCAAATAATGTCACAGGCAGCCAGTTTAAGGAGGGCGGAGGGTAGGATTCTTTGGATTGGTTCCATATTATGTCAGATGTTCAGAATTAGTTTTGAGTTTTTAATTATCTAAAATTGAAGTCAGGCTCAGGGTTGCCTCTTTAAAAAAAAATGTTATTTCTGTTATTCAGTTCTCTGGAAAGGAAACAATTATAAACAGCTAGATTTAGGCATGCAGTAGATATAACTAAACAATAAAATGCATAGTTCACATCAGAACTGTGCTAATGGTCATGGAGGAAGCCCCTGAACATCAGGAAACAGCTAGGAAGGAAATCCTTCTTACAGGAACTGCTAAACAAAGATAGGAACACTTATTGAAAAAAATTCAGATGGAAAATAACGCAGGAGGATACTTCAGAAACGTAGGTGGTTAAAGTGCTGTCTACCGTGGAACTGTAGTTTTCTCACTGGCTGTAGGAAGTGATTTTTTAAATTTCATTAGCAGAAAGGTCGTGCCAGATGCAGAGTAGACACGCCAGATGTGTTAGGTGAACCCTCATGTGTTCCACATGCATGTGGTTACATATGCTATTTCTTGGACGCCCTTCAAAAGTAAGTTAAAAAAAGCTGCCAGCAATCTATCTGCCGTATATTCTGTCTGAGACGTCTTTGCACAGTTCTGACCTCAAAATCTTCAAGTTGACTTTTCTGACAACTACTTTAATAGTTTGAGCAATAACCACACATGCTCAAACATTACATTCTGAACAGATTTGAGAAATAGATGCATCGTCTATTTCAAATGGCAATTGCTGTGTTCTGTATAAATAATGGCTGCCTGCAGTAATCTTCACCTAGTCAGGGGCGCCGTAAGGGGGTGAAAAGTTAGGACGATTCTAAGGGCCCGTGACTGACAGGGGCCCAAACTATTTTAGAACATTAAGAAAAAATAATCTAAGTAACCAATGTGATATATTTTAATGGCGCCCAAAATCCCTGGCGGCTCCCCTGCTTACAGTAGAGGAGCTTTTTTCCCCGTGTGACCCCGAAAGCTTAGTCAAGTTGCGTTCAGGATCCGCTGCGGCTGTCTGATTGATTCTTTTTTGTGTGACCTGTAAAGACATTGTTAGACAAGCCTACTGCATTTGGAATTATTCCAGGTCTATATGACATATGACACTCAGCTGAGGAAACAGGGCCCTGAAGCTTAGCCTGAAAGAGGAGCTCGTTGAGGCCAGGCATGGATGGTGCTCCTGTGAAGATAAACTCCTTTTTAACATACTGTACTCATATTTCAAAATAACATTGGTCCCAACAATAGGCACACTAATTCAGCGTGTATTATTTTTCAAAAGAGGAGCATTTGAAACCAAACATACAGTGCATCCTGAATTACACCATGTTAACGTCTTGTGCAGAATATTTCACAACAATAACTACCATTCTGCTGTAGTCATTGTGTCTGTGACAATTCAATGACCAACTATTATCTAATTCCTTTGATGTTTTGGGTTTATTGACAGTTGACCCGCAGATCATTTGAGGTGAGGACTGTGTGAATATAGCACATGCAATTCTGGAGGAATGCAGTTAGGCAAAGTAAAGTTTCATCAAGGAAATCTGTTAGGAAATGTGACTGCAACAGTTGAAGTGAGGAAACATAGGGTAAAGCCCCTTTGGGCAAATTTGTGATTTATGATATCTATAAAAATTGATTTGACAAGGGCAGACCTGGCAGGAGTGTTTATATTAAAAGAGGTAAGGCATCGTAATGGGGTGTTAGATGACTCCAAGTGGAACAAGATCTTTAAACAGTTTAATAAACGCGGCAGTGTCAATTCTCCCTTAGTTGTGTGAATGTTCGAGAGGTAGCACTATGAAGATTTTTTCCATCTTACTTTAGACAGCCTGGGATTTAGGGAAAGAGCGAGAGGCTTTCTCCATCTCGGTAACATTATTCAGATTCCTCAGCGTTGGATATTTGATGATGCTGGCAAAGGGAAGGGAGTGGGGCGTGGAAGCAGAGTGAGGGAAAATGGGGTGAGAGCACCAAGACAGGGGGGAGGGAAACCAGAGGGGGGCGCTGTTCTCTCTCAGAGACAATGTGGCCTTGACAGCACTCCCCAAAAATGTCAAAAATGAAAGTGACGCACCTAGCGGTCCCTGCAAACAGCACTATCACTATATAATTCATATTAGGTTGTATTTTGAATGGGGCTTGGACAATATTACACACATTTGGGATTATGGAGGACCAGACTATTATCAGAATAATAACAGCCTTTTTCATATCTGCAGGGTGATGTTATGATGATGGTGAAAGTTATTTCATCAGCGGTGAAAGACTGTCACTAGGAGACCGTCAGTGTTGCTAGTGAAACACTTCCATAGCTCACATCCCATGTCTCTGTCTCAGCTTGTGGGAGAAAAGGGAGGGAGCCAACTAAACAGGGAGGGAATGAAAGAAAGAATGTAGTGAGATCTCCTCATGTGAGTTGTGTTTTTTTCCCCTTTTTATATAGCTGCACAGTGATTACATGTTTTTAGTTTGGGGCTCTTAGCACATTTTTCCAAACCCTCTCAGCTCTGATTCACTGGCTCTCACCAGCAGCTTACTTTCCCTTTACTTTTTTTTTGTGTGTGTGTGTGACGTGTGAGTGGAGTTCCTGCCCTTGTTTCATGCAATGTAATTTAGAGGGAAGGAGAAGGACTTACGGAGAGGCAGGCATTTACTTGAGCTGTCAAAGGAGGGAAGATGAAGTGAATGTATAAACAAGAGCTGTTTGTGTGTTGGCCTAAGTGCGTCTGCTCTGTCCTCACAGGGGAGCCAAACGGAGAGGGGGAAAGACGTGGAGACCAAAGCTGAGAGGGAGTGAGAAAGTGACCGACGTGGGGGAGAAAAGAGAAGATAAGTTGAAGTCTGTTGAGGATTCTGCTTGACACAGGAGGAGGAGCGCCAGCCTGGGGGGGACCACCAGATCAGAGGTCTTCCAACAACAACAGGACAGGATGAGGTACCAAGGCAGGGTAAGATCCTGACTACCATAATGCTCCTTGTTATGTTTTTTCATGTTGAGGGCTGCACACTGGATTTTGTTCCGGTGTGCTTAGACAGTAAAGCACAAGATCCGATCCACCAATTCACTTTGTCTCTCATGGAGGGAAAAGCAAAGCAGAACAATGAGTCACTTAGAGATTTGTTTTCCTTTTCTTTTTTTTAGTGCATGAGTCATTGCGTATTTTGGTTTTTGTTTAAGATATAACCCAAGCAACCTAAAGAGGGTAAACTTGGTATTTTTCCACCATTAGCATTACTGGCACATCAGTGGTAGAGAGCCAGCTGTGGTACCAGAGCAGCTCGCCCTGGGACAGAGTGGAGGCGCAGGCCTTATAAGGAAGACAATCCGAATGTAGTCGGCCCAGCAGAGCTTAGTCATGGGGCCTGTAGCCAAGTCCCACTGAGGGTGAGCCTCCTCTCTGGATGTCACTGCTGCTGCAGCCACAAACCTGCATTTCACTGAAGCTCACCACCACTCTGAGTCAAATCCCCTGTAAAGCTCCGTAAAGTTAGATCAGACCCCCACTCTGTAACAACAGGGCCTCGGGTCAGTTCTCTGACAACAGAGCTGCAAGGATGACTTTATATCCTGCTTATATCTTCATCCCAGACCTGTAGTAATGTAGGTGATGTGTCTCCAGTTCCATTATTAACTTCCTTTAAGATTTCCTCTACTCCAGCGGTAGAGGTAAATATGTTTTGGACGAGGCTTCTCCACATTAAAAATGAATTTGTTCCACATGTAATGGTGATAAAATCGCGAATAAAAAATATAACCCATGACTGCTGAGGGGTAGATTATTGAAAACAATGTTTGCTGTGTTTTTTAGTCCTAAAAGAAAACAGTGTTTGGGAGGTCTGATGTTAGTTCACATTTAATTAGAAAAATAAGAGCAAACCAAGATTATTACACAAATCTGGATGTTTCAGACATTGGAAGGCGCGGCGTTGCACAGACAGTGCCAGCACAGAAGCTACTGTACATCTTAATGATTATAATAATCACAGATGATCATACAAGCAATGAGATCTGAGGAGGTGGAATGAACGTTTCATGCCAAAGCAACCTGTCAGAGTTCAGAGGCATGTATTACTGTTCAGCGTCAACCACTGTGAGGGTTGATGTGCTGAACACATGGAGGACTTTCTTTATAAGATCCATAATACTGTACCAGCCCACATTGAGCTTTGTGACATTATGTGTGATAAGTAGCAATCACATGAATCAATAAAGGTTTCATTTAAGAAAGTTAGTATTCTTGTGGAAGCCAAGAGAAAAAATAAACTTTTACCAACAATACAATCAAAAGGGGAGGAGGGGGTACAGAATACAACTTCACACATTTTTATGTTAGCTGACATTTTTAAATTTAAAATGTAACAGTTGATAATTTTCTCCATCAATCGATTCATTGTTTTGGTCTGTAAAATGCAAGAAATTTGTGAAAAAAGTCAATCCAAGCTTCTCAAAGTCCAAGTTGATGTCTTTAAATGTGTCATTTTGTCAGTACAAAACCAAAATAAATTCTGTTTAATATGACATAAAAAAAAACTGAAAATCTTGAAGTTAAAGAGGCGGAACATTTTTATTTTCTGCCATTTTTGCATGAAAAAAGAACTTTAACAATAAACAAATGTCAAAATAGTTGGTGATTATGTTGATTGAGTAATAGTTGTGATTGACCACAGCTTCATTTCATCCTCAGCACCTGAAGTTGAGTGAGGACACATTCAAATGTCTTCCTGGCTATGAATGCAGAAACACAGTACGGTATCTTCAGTGTTATAAAAGCACAGCCGGCGACACACAACACAGAAACATTTAGTGGCATCCACTGTGCGCTGCCCTAAACATGACCCTCACATTCCTTCGTTGTATCCTTTGGAAAATCTGTGAGCTTTAATTACTATCTATAGGAAGCCCACCTGCATGAGTGGGAGAACAATACTCCAAAGTGAAGCAGAGAGGAGGGGCTGCAGTGGAAGAGTCCAGTGACTTTCCTTTGCTCTCGCGCTTTGGCTGTGTTCCACTGTTGTCCTCTTGTTTTGAAAAGGGTTTTCCTGCATCCAGTTCTCAGAGATAATGACCTTTTACCGGCATTAAGCTGCCAAATGAGACCCTTGAGAGGCTCGTGCATTCAAGAAAAACAGAAGTCCTGTGGAAGTCTAGCCCCTTTGTTCCACTTCTGCTTGTTTTTTTTTCAAATGTGTAAAGGAAAACGGCAGGGCTTCTCTCATAAATGTACCTTTGATACTGGAGTAGAGTGCAGCTGGTTTGCTGGGGTGTAGTGCATTGATTACACACTGGACTGTTTGTCTGGATTATTATCATCAGTGAGTATTAACTGCTGACAGTTTTATCTCTTTGCATGAATGTGGATGCGGTTAATATCTTACCTTAGGGCATATCTGAGAATTCCTCTCTGCTTAAAGGGTTATTATTTCCTGTCTGCGCTATAATGTTGGCCATCACATTGTGGTTGACATGTAAACATACTTTCCTTACATCACAACTGGTGATATAAAGCTGTGTGTACTGTACATACATGACTATCTCACTATTGTATCATGGTGGAGTCTACCCTGTATGTTTATCATTTGGATTCCTTAAATGTCTTCATTGTTTAATCTTGACATGGCTTAGTAGAGCTGTTCTTCTTTGGAGTGTAGTTTGGTGATGAGGCCAGTACGTCTGGAGACATTTGCTTGCCATTTGAAGCTGATATTCATACACGGATTCTATCTTGTAATATAATTATGTGGCAATTATTGTTATGAGCACTGCGCCAGATGTAAAACCTTTCAAAACTGGGTGAATGTATCATGCCTCAGAATAAATGGGATGAGGCCTGTTCTGCCCCCTGCTGGTCTACAGTAGTTATTGCATCTATTGGAAGAGTTCACAGCTTTATAGGCAGTATGGTTAACAGTAAGAACAGTCATATTTTCTCTGCAGTACTGCTAAACATTTTATTTAATAAATCTCTTGATTATTTAGTACAATAAGCAAAACCAAATAAGAAACAAAAACAAATATGAGGTTATGAGTTTTACCAAACACTTCTATTTTTTGTATGTATCACTTTGGCCTTTTTGAAGCTAATGTACTTTGCTGTAATTAACTTGTAACCTCATGATTGAATGTACTTATTGTAAGTTGCTATGAACAAAAGTGTCAGCTAAATGAAATGTAAGTGGAATTGTGTTGAGTAAGCCCTGCTTTAGAAGATACAAGCGTTTAACTAAAACCGGTGTTTTATAATGTTTACCTGCTACCAGAAAGATCTGTAGGAGGTGGGAATCATCTTTACAAGAGTGTAAGCTTTGTAAAAATAACGCCAATGAAAAACCAAAAACGCTACTTCTTTTCCTTTTGCCCAAAAAATTATAATTCCTACGGGCCTAATAGTTGTCTTGTTGAAAATAATCAGTTATCAGTGAACATTTTCTGTTGCTCTTGGCAGATTCCCTATAAAAGTGTTGAAAATGCATGTTCTGGAAAGTGTGACTGAGGTGCTTCATGTCTGTCATGTTCCTCTTGTCGCTCTTCCTGCAGGAGGTGGATATTGAAGGCAGAGTGCGCCTGGTGATGGAGAGCGCTTTGACGGCCCGGGACAGGGTGGGGGTGCAGGACTTTGTCTTGCTGGAAAACTACAACAGTGAGGCGGCCTTCATTGAGAACCTACGGAGACGCTTTGGGGAAAACCTCATCTATGTAATGAAGCCAATTTTCCTTCACATGTTCCAAAACACTTCAGCTGGTGTGGTGAAACATTTTAAAATGTGATCTAATGTTTTGCCGCAGACGTATATTGGCTCGGTTTTGGTGTCGGTGAACCCTTACAAAGAGCTGGAGATTTACTCCAAGCAGCAGATGGAGCGCTACAGAGGAGTCAGCTTCTACGAGATATCGCCACACATGTGAGTCCCCTCATGGTCCTCACACATTAATGATTAAGGCCTCTGCTGGAAACTGGCCAGCTAATAATCATACAGTATGCTGAGAAAAATATATTGCTAAATGTATTCTCAAACAGGATTTATTGAGGCATGCATGAGATGTTTCTTTAGTAATTAAACCTCCACATGTAGCTCAATAATTTTAGGGACGCAACTTATAAATTATTTCCATATTAAATGATCTACTGTTTTCTTGTCAGTCCCTTGACAATATATTAATTGTTTCGACTCTAAATGCCTTAATATTATTAACAGAATAAATGTCCAAACATTCTGAATGTAATGCATTTGCCTCTTAAACATGTTTAAATCTATCATGTTGTTACAATTCGTAAGAAAATGTTGTCTTACAAATATATTTAAAATAACAAGCATGTAAACTACTGACTTTACATTTTGAATCTGTCATTACCGAAATATTTAATTTGACGGATGTATTCAACTTCAAATTCAGTTTAACATCAATTTTAGTTTATTTTCAGTAGACGTTATCCAGAATCTCTCAGAAAAGATACACTATTGCATACAAGAGTAATCACTCACTCACCTCATAATGTTAATATGTCAGCAAGGTTAAGATTCTTGAATAGCGATCATATAATCACAACAGGATTGTTTGGCTTATCAACACACTGCGATTTGGATGACCCAGCTGACGGTATTAGAGAGATCATATTAAACAGAAAAACCTATTTATTTTCAGCGTTGATTTAAAATGATGAAGAGAGCTTGCCTCCGAGATGGCAGTCAGAGATTATTCCAGAGAAATAGAGCTCAGTGGGCAAAGGCTTCACCACTAAACATTTCTTATCAAATCAAGAAATGGTTAAGTAACAGGCAAGTGTGTGTGTGACTTTATTCCACAAAGTTTCAGCTTATTGATCTTTTGTTGTTTTTCCCCCTCAGCTATGCTTTGTCAGACAACACTTACCGGGCCATGCGGACCGAGAGGAAGGACCAGTGTATTCTGATATCAGGTGAGAGTGGAGCGGGTAAAACAGAGGCATCCAAGAAGATCCTCCTGTACTACGCCGTCACCTGCCCCACCAACGATCAGATGCCTGCCCTCGGTGAACGCCTGCTGCAGTCCAACCCCGTCCTGGAGGTATTTCTTCTGTTAACTCAACAAACAACATTACAGTTGAAAGCCCAGTGTATTTAGACTTTTAGCTTTTTATGATACTATCTGGACATTTGCTTGTTCTTTATTTGTAAATATTGTTTGATTTTGTTCTATTGTTGCTCTTAATTGCCCTTCCTCCCTCTAATTTCCTGGCTTGTTTGCTTTGCTCAGGCATTTGGGAACGCCAAAACATTTAGGAACGACAACTCCAGCCGCTTCGGAAAATACATGGATGTCCAGTTTGACTTTAGGGTAAACACTCCCTCATTTCTCAAACTTTTATAGAAATCATATGTGCTTAAATCATACTGATAACACCAGTTAGTTATACCATTAATAGAAGCTCAGACTTTTGAACCTGCTTTTAATAGTTGCTGTTTTTCTGTAACTTCTCCTATAGGGGGCACCAGTAGGCGGTCACATCCTGAACTACCTGCTGGAGAAGTCCCGTGTGATTCACCAGAACCACGGCGAGAGGAACTTCCACATCTTCTACCAGCTGCTGGACGGAGGGGAGGACGACCTGCTCACCACACTGGGCCTGGAGAGAAACCCTCAGAGCTACCAATATCTGGTAAAGGTGTGTGTGGTGCAGGTTATTTGCTTGTTTCCAAAATCAGGTCATTGCAATTGTTCCATCAGTTGTGCTATAATGTTTAATCGTCTTGTTCAGGGAAACTGTCCAAGACTCAGCTCCGTCAGTGACAAGAATAATTGGAAAGTCGTGATGAAGGCTTTGTCCGTTATTGGCTTCACAGAGGAAGAGGTGCAGGTGAGAAGCAGTCACCGCCTGGAATGAGTTTGACCTGAATGCACGCTACAAAATAACTGTTTTGTTTTTAACTAATAATCTCTGGTTTAACACGCTAAGTGGAACACTTTAAATGACAATTTATAGGTTTTTTTCACATAAAGGCAGTTGGTTAAGGCCCTGTCACACTGTCCCGAAATTGACACCCGATGGACACACGAATATGGAATTGTGAATTTCGCACGAAGATGGCCCCGAACCACACACGAAGGCAACATTTACATTACATTTAAGACATACAACTGCAATGAAAGTACCAAAAATAATTATGTTACAGTACTATGATACTGTACTGATATCTTCAGACTTTGTTCTTTACTTTATCCGTCGTTATATGTAGAAAATATTACGTTTTCTCCGTAATGTTGTTTCCATAACAACAACAACTTCCTGTCAACTGTCCTTCAAAATAATATATTATATCCTTTTTAGTTTCACAGAACACAAATTGGGTTATTTACATAATATATTTACATCATTTTGTTGTGCAATAAAACAACCCGATGGACACACGATAAAGGAAATGTTCAAATTCGGCTCTGATCGTAGCAACATCGGGCCATTCGTGAGGGCATCTTAAGCCTTCGTATGACCGCCGGTGGAGTTTCTCAGGCTCCGGCAGCAACTTCGGGAGCGGTGGCAAAATCTTTGGCATGCCAAAAAATTGCCGAAGGACCTTGCGAAGGTTCATTTTCGTGTTGAATTCGTGTGTGAATGTTGCCCTTCGTAAGGCCATCGTGAGGGCATCTTGTTATCATCGGTGCCATCGGGCATTCGCCCCGATCAGAGTGAGGGTGAATGCACCGATGATAACACGAAGATGACACGATTTGACAAGATGCCCTCACGATGCCTTACGAAGTTGCCGCTCACGAAGTTGCTGCCGGAGCCTGAGAAACTCCACCGGCGGTCATACGATGGCTTAATTGGCCGAATTTGAACATTTCCTTTATCGTGTGTCCATCGGGTGTCAATTTCGGGACAGTGTGACAGGGCCTTTAGAGGGGAAGTATCCATTTTTAATAAATTCTTCATATAGTCATACATAAAAATGCAGTCAAATTATGTAGAACACATTGATGGATTGGATTTAATACATTCAATGTTCTTACAATTTGCTTAATAATGGGAATATTATTTTCCACCGTCAATATGTGTGCTGTTTAATATCCTTCATTCTTTCCCATGGCCTCATCACATCACATTTCCCATCATCATAAACACATTCAAAACTGTTTAAACCACAGGACCCTGTGCAGTTTAAATGGTGAAAACCTTTTTTACAAATAATTTGTATACTCAACATTCTTTTTTAGTATGCAACATTTTTAATATTTGTATTGTTCAAGTAAACTTGCTTACTGACTATTTAATATGAGAGTTGTTTGAAGAATACATTTTTTTACGTAAAGCACTCTTTCTCTGGTTCTGATGGATGTTATTAATATTCTCAGTGACCTTCCAGACATTGATTTGAGTTAAAGAACAGATCGTTCATCTGTGAGGTTTTTGTTAACTGTCCTTCCTGTGTCTGACCTCAGAAATTGCTGAACATCATCGCAAGTGTTCTCCACCTGGGAAACACTCAGTTTGGGGAAGGCGAGGAGGGAGAAACTTACATCACCACCGAGACTAAGATAACAAACCTCACAAAGGTCAGAACAGTCTCACTGGTATTATCAGATGTTCAAATATGCAAAAACATTAGCAGAAAGTCCGAGCTGAGAGCAGATGTGTTGTTTTCCAGCTGCTGGGTGTCGATGGCTCGGCCCTCGGGGAGGCACTCACTCACAAGAAACTCACTGCCAAAGGAGAGGAGGTGACGTCATAGTGTCCTTGATCGTCGTCTTATTCAGTGTGTGTTGTGTTGTTTTATAAATGTGTCTTGTGCTTGCATCCGTGCTTTACAGATGATCACCCCACTCAGTTTTGAGCAGGCGGTGTCTGCCCGCGATGCCTTAGCCAAGGCCGTGTACGGTCGGACCTTCACCTGGTTGGTGGAGAAGATCAACCAGTCGCTGGCTCTGAAGGTGCAGTAACTCAAATTCCCCATCATGTTGTGAGGCTGTCCGTACGGAAGCCCTTAAGGGACTTTTTAAATGATAATGTGGACTTGAAATGTAATATCTAATTCCACAATATAACAGTTTTCACACATGTATGTGCGATTTGATTTAAAATAAAAATGCAATAATTCACTTTTCATAAGAACATGCACATACTCGAATGGGCTTTCTATGACCATATTAAAATAAAATGAAAAGCTGTTTGACATTTTATTTTAAAAGTTACACTCCGATTTGACAATATTCAAATGTTTCTTCAAATCTGACATTGGAGGTGCAATATATAACCTGATTTTACAGTTTTGCAAGCAATATTGAAGTCCAAATAAAAATGCAAGTTTATACCTATTTGAACAATATTTACATGAAGTCAGTTCAGTCAGACAACTCACGTGTTTCTTTAACATGTTTATTAGAAGCAGCATATAGTTAAGTTTGGCGACTAGGCTCGGGCATCATCACTCCATAGATATACATAGCACGATGAGTGATGATCGAATAACTAACCCCCGAGCCTACAGGTGGAAGCTGGGGTGGTGGTGGGGCAGGCAAGCAGCAGCGACGTAGAGGTAGCTACGGCAATAGCAGCAGCAAGCAATGCATGGAGAGAGATCTGCAGGTTAAATAGAGCGGCGTATTAAGGAGACTCTGTTTGGTTGGTTGCAGAGTGGCAAGGGGGCGTTATGTATGAATGCAGCATAAGTGCTCGAGTTGACTGCCTGAACTAGCTCGCAGGCTTCGCCCCATTTATGGGCTACCAAACTGTTATTTTGTTTACCATTGCATGTTCTGTAATGTACTTTATACAGGAGGAAATCTACCACAGCGGTAAGGGCTGCTCTGTCATAGGGCTTCTAGATATCTACGGCTTTGAGGTCCTACAGCACAATAGGTATGCACTTTATTCATTTCCATTCTCTGTTACACCTTAATCTGCTTCACAGTCTCTTATTGTCCCGATTGCACAAAGCTTATACATAACTCTAGCATGCAAGTGGCCTCATTCCCTTCCATTTCTCCTCTCAGCTTTGAGCAGTTCTGCATCAACTACTGCAACGAGAAGCTCCAGCAGCTGTTCATTGAGCTCACCCTGAGATCTGAGCAGGAGGAGTACGAGACCGAGGGAATTGCAGTGAGTTGAGTGGTCAAGACAAATAAAATGTGATATATTTTGATATACATTACTATGCTTACACTACGTTGTTCTACCTTTAATGTCAGTGGGAGACGGTGCAATACTTTGACAACAAGATCATTTGTGACCTGATCGAGGAGAAGCACAAAGGCATCATCTCCATTCTGGTACGTATAACAACTTTATAGGTTTGTCTGTATACGATGTTGTCTCTGTCACTGTGGGTGAAGTTAAATACTTTTTTTTTTAGGATGAGGAGTGTCTGAGACCTGGAGAGACCTGCGATGTCTCCTTTCTCGAGAAGTTGGAAGACACACTGGGCGGCCATCCCCATTTCGTCACGTGAGCATCATCTTGTATCAAATATCATCAAGACATACAGTACAAATTCTTTATTACCCACAGCTACTTGTACCAGCAGTCCTGTGCATGTTAAAACTCCTACATGTGTGTCTTTCAGTCACAAGTTGGCAAACGGAAAGACTCGCAGGGTGATGAGCAGGGAGGAGTTCAGGCTGCTGCATTACGCTGGAGAGGTCAACTACAATGTCAATGGTGAGATGGGCTTTTCAATAACCAGATGATATTGATATTTGTATTCATGCATTTATTCCAGTCTTATAAACCCGCTGATTCCTTATTGACAAATGTTTGTGTTTTTCTATATCTGGTATAGGTTTCCTAGACAAGAACAATGATTTGCTGAATAGGAACCTGAAAGAGGTGAGAATAATGAAAGGTAGAGTCTCACCACAGCCTTCGAAATCCTCTGTCTCCTGAGTGAAGAGGAAGAGGAGGTGGGGGGGGGGGGGGGGAGTGCCATGTTGACATGTGGTTGTGTGGTTTGGTCTCTGTTCAGGTTATGTGTCAGTCAGACAACCAGATCCTGAGTCACTGCTTCCGCAAGGAAGAAGCGATAGACCAGAAACGCCCGGAGATGGTGAGAATCTCTCTTTCTCTCTCTATCTCTGTCAACATTGTTAATGAAGACGCCAATGAACCCTCTCTCTCCTTGAAAAAACCCAAGCACATGCCCACGAATATACAGAGAATTCCCCATAGTTTAATGCTATTGTTTTGTCTTTTTGTTTTGTTTCTTAGGCCGCCACTCAGTTTAAAAACAGCCTGACGAAACTTATGGAGATCCTCATGTCTAAAGAGCCGTCCTATGTGCGCTGTATCAAACCAAATGATGCCAAGCAGCCAGGTAGATATTTACATCTTGTAATCATATTGTCTTCAAAGGCTGACTCTGAAAAACACAACAAATCTGGGCTGTAAAGGCTTAACTGGTTAATTTCCACATAGTTATCACTACAACATAGTTTTACTCAAACCCAACAATCACTGCAGATTTCACAATAAAAGCCCGCTGGGAGGGGAATAAACGATACCTTCTGAGGCATTTTAATTCCAAAGAGATGGAGGAGGTGTTGTGATTAACACAGGAAATACAATCAGAAAACAAGAAGGTTTATCCCTAAAATTGAAAAATAACCCAAAAGGCCAAAATAGGGAAAACACGGCCGATCCTTCAAAACACATACAAAATATTTGAGGTATATAAATTATTGACTTAAGACATATAATATCTCCACAATGGCTAAACTGCTTATTACCATTTCAAATGGATGTAAAACTACCATATTCCTTCCTTCTACTGATATTTGAACTGCGTAGTTTATGTTTATGTTTATTAAGGATCCCCATTAGCTTTTGCTCTCGACAAAAGCTACTCTTCCTGGGGTCCGACACTTAAAACAATACAACAATAATACAACAATAATACAGCAACATTTAGGACATAAGTCCTGACATCATTAATAACATTAAAAACATTAAAAACATCACCAATATCATCAACAACATGCGATCAAATTAAATTAGGGTTCACAGCTCACAAGGGTACATGGTCATTAGTAGATGGCCCTTCAATCTCTTCTTGAAAGAGGCTCTGGACTCTATTTCAGTAAGGTAGTTTGGCAATGAGTCCCATTCCTTTATAGCTCTATAAGACAGAAGATTTCAGAAGATGTGTCCTGGGTTTAGGTGCCAGTAGATGGCCTGATGTAGCTTGTCTAGTCTTATGGTCATGCTCGTCTCTTGTGTAAACTATTTGATCATAAAAATACAGTGGTTTTTTGCTAAATTGGACATTTTTTAGAAAAGTGATAACACGAGATTGCAGACGTTTCTCAACTGGAAGCCATGATAGGCTTCTATGCATAACTCCAATATGAGTGTGCTTCGAACAGTGGAGAGCTAGTCTGGCAGCCTTGTTTTGAGCTATTCTGTAAATGTGTTTTTGCTGCTGATGACCATATGACCGGACAGTACTCTAGATGTGACAAAACCAGAGACTGAATGACTTGTTTCAAAGTGGTTGGTGTTACATACTTTGTACATTTTCTCGCCACAGCTATGCTCCTTCCCATTTTAGTTACGATACTGTCAATTTGCTTTGTCCACCGTAAACCAGAATCAAGAACAATGCCAAGCAACTTAGTCTCGTTGACCTGTTCCACTGGCTGACCAGCCAGTGTCAGGCTTAATGAGGATTGCTGCTTAACATATGTCTGGATCCGAACACCATTGCTTTTGTTTTTGCAATGTTGAGTACCAGTTTGTTATTGTTGACCCAGTCTGCTATGGCTTTAATCTCTATTTTAAGTAGATAGTTTAACTCACTGCATGTTGATGCTGTACTGTACATTGTGGAATCATCAGCATACATTATTACACTGGACTTATTTAATACGTAAGGAAGGTCATTTGTGAATATAGAGTACAACAAAGGCCCAAGCGAACTCCCCTGTGGGACCCCACACTGCAACACCTTACTTTCAGAAAAGCTCGCATTGAAAAACACTCGCTGCCTTCTCCTAGTCAGGTAGCTCTCCATCCAACACATAGCAACAGAATCAAAGCCATACTGTAGCATTTGAGTTTGTTCAGCAGCAGACTATGATCGATTACATCGAAAGCTGCGCCAAAGTCTAACATCACAGCTCCTTCAAGCCTCCTATCATCCATGCTCTTTAACCAGTCGTCGGTCATTTGTGCAAGTGCTGTACTTGTAGAGTGACCATCTCTATAGGCATGTTGGTAGTTCGTTGTCAGATTGTTACTTGAAAAGTAGTATTGAATTTGGGTGTATACTATTTTTTCTATTAATTTACTTAACACTGGGAGGAGACTTATAGGTCGACTATTTGAACCAGCAAAGGTTTTTCTTTTATCCTTGGGTAATGGGATGACCTTGGCTTCCTTCCAGATCTCGGGGCACACGCCTTGCTCTAAACTTTTATTAAAAATGTGACTCAATGGCTTGGATATGTATTTGGCCGTCATTTTGAGCAGTTTACCATCCAAGTTGTCAATCCCAGGAGATTTATCATCGGACAGATGTAAAAGCATATTTTCAACATATTCTTCTGTAACATTGTGGAATTCAAACATGCACTGCTTTTCCCTCATGATACAATCTTTAATGATGTGATGTGACACTGTGTCCTCGACTGCACCCATGGCATTCCTCAGCTTATCTACTTTATTTGTAAAATAATCATTAAAATGATTTGCAATATCTGCTGGCTTGGTAATGAATTTACCCTCGGTTTCTATAAAAGAAGGATGCATGTTTGAGTTCCTCCCCATTATGTTATTCAATATTTTCCATAATTTCTTTCCATCATTCGTAGAATCACTGATTTCTTGCATGTAGTATTCCCTCTTTCTTTATTCAATTTGGTTACCGCATTTCTTAGTTTACAGTAATGTTGTTTGTCACATAGAGAACCTGTTCTGTCTGCAGTTTTTTTAGCATCATCTCGTTGGACCATTAAACTTCTCATCTCGTCATTCAAGCAAGGTGCACACTGTGACCGGGCAGACCATTTTCTCATAGGAACATGCTGATCGGCAATCCCCATGAAAGACTTCATAAATACTCCCAGTGCTTTTTCTGGGTTTTCCTCATGGCAAACATCAAACCATTGCACATTCTTTACCTCCTCTACAAATTGTTCCTGATTAAACCCCTTATAAGACCTTCTATAATTTATCTTGGAGCCAGCCTTAGGTATTTTGGTCTTGCGTACTATAGCAATTAGATTATGATCACTAAAGCCAACTGTGAATGACAACACTTTAGTGCAGTGCTCTGGCCTGTTAGTATAGATGTGGTCAATGCAGGTCGTTGTAATAGCCCCATGTTTATTTGTAGCCCTTCTGGTTGGTGATGTTATTACCTGAGTCATATTACACATTTTGGCAGCTAATGCAATCTTGTTCCACATGGGGCATTTCTCATTGAAGGCATTGATATTCAGGTCTCCCATGAAATATATTTCGCTATTACACTCAGCTGTATTATCTACCATTTCACAAATACCATCTAGATAGTTTGAATTGGCACTCGGTGGCCTATAACAGCATCCAATTAATATGGGTTTTAAATTTGGCAATTGTATTTGTAACCATAAAGCTTCTATTTCATTTTTCATTAGGTCGTATCGTACTTTAGCTGGAATATGATTTTGTACATAGATCAAAACTCCGCCACCATTCTTATCTCTATCCTTTCTGAACAGATTGTAACCATGCATTGCAACCTTTGAATCATCAACAGATGAGTCCAGGTGTGATTCTGAGATAGCCAGTATGTGTATATTATTTGATTCTACCAAATGGCAGAGTTCATGCACCTTATTCCTCAAACTACACACATTCAAGTGAGCAAGTAACATTCCCTTCTTTGGCAGATTAACAGAATGTGACATTATTGTCATGTGTTCATAATTAGTTCATATCAGATATACCTTAAAAGTCCAGTGATACAATTAGGTTCTGGAGTGCTGTGGGGGGCGGATTATCAGCTTGTCATGCCTCAGGAAGGCAATCTCTCCCCTCTCCCGCGCTTCCTACAATTTAGGGAGTAGCTCTTTCCTTTTCCTTCTGACTGCTTCAGTGTAATCTTCATTAATGTAGATGTTCGTCCCTCTTAGATTTTTGGCTCTCTCCAAAACCGCTGATCTGTCCTTGTACCCCAGGAACTTCACTAATATGGGTCTGGGTCTGGTATTGTTAGTGGCTGGCTTCCCAGTGCGGTGAGCTCGCTCAATCTCAATGCCTCGTTGAAGCTGGAGTTTGTCCACAAGAATGTCTTTCACCTTTTCCTCAGTTTGCGCACAGGCCTCCCCAGGCTCCTCACCGATGCCGTCAAGAACCACGTTGCTCCTTCTCGATTGTCCTTCTGCATATTTCATTTTGTCAGTGACAGCTGACAGGCCGTCACTATTTCTCAAGATGTTAGCTTGCATAGACTCACAGTGTAAAGACTGTTTCACATTTTGAGTTTTCATGTCATCTGTATCCTTTTGAGTAAATTGAATGCTAGACCTGATTTCCTGAACCTCCCTTGTAATGGCATCCAGCCTTGTGTTAGTGGAATCCATAATCATTTTAACAAAGCCTCTGAAGTTCTCCTGTTGCTGCTGTAAGAGTGCAGTAAACATGTCTTTCTGCTGATTTAGTAACTCTGTTACCTGAGCAAGAGAGACCAGATCCTCCTCTGGTTTTCCTTCTTTGCTGTCCATCTGCACCTTCTTTGGTGGCATACTGAAAGCTGTGGTTGGTGAGATAGCTCAGGGTAGATGTTAGCTGCTGCAGATAGCTCCGGGTAGATGTTAGCTGCTGCAGATAGCTCCGGGTAGATGTTAGCTGCTGCAGATAGCTCCAGGCAGACATTAGTCTAGTTAACCCTCAAGAATCTCTTAGGGATGATCTCAATAAAGTAATAATTTTGAGGACTTGCCATATGTAATCATTCGTATAGTATATAATGAGTACCATCAGATTTGCCAATCTTGTATGAGTCAGAGGTTAATGATATCTCCCCCTGCAGGAAGGTTTGATGAAGTTCTGGTCCGACACCAGGTGAAGTACCTGGGTCTGATGGAGAACCTGAGGGTCAGGAGAGCTGGCTTTGCCTATCGCCGTCGCTTTGAAGCCTTCCTGCAGAGGTGACTGACATCTCTCTAACTCACTGCCTCGATGACTGTTCATTATGTCTGTACTCTATGTTCAGCCTACTGTCATTTTAATGGTTTGTTTAAATGACTTTAGGTATAAGCCCCTCTGTCCCGAGACGTGGCCCAACTGGCATGGCAGACTGTCTGACGGTGTCTCCACACTGGTCAACCACCTGGGATATAAAGCAGAGGAGTACAAACTGGGCAGGTAATGTGTTGCCAGGGGGAAGCTTAGTGGATACAACCCACACTTAATACATTCATTCAACACTTTATATCAGGGTTTCCCACACATAGACTATACTTGGGCGGGCCGCCCAGGTATATTAACGGCCGCCCAAGTATATTTCGCGACCCATTTAGTTTTTTTTTTTTTTTTTTTATAATTTTTTTTTTTAATATATTTTTTTTTTATTCGTCCGTGACCACGACGCCATCTGCGATCGATTAACTTGTAGACAATGATCCCTCGCTCCCTTGCTCTGATATCGCCTCCTTCTGGCCTGTTAAGTGGCCTGCCTCACACAGGGGGACTGGCTGTCTACATGATGCCGACATGGCCACTGTCATACAGATCATAAATCAAAGCCCTTGATTGGTCTCTGTGTGTCATTCAAGCTCGGGATAACCTCAGCTCAGGTGAGGTAAAGGACTCTCTGAGTGTTTAGATAGTTAACTTAGTCTAAGTTCTCAGTGGGTCTCAAACAGTGTGGTCACCATTTATGTAAACACATATTTCCATTTGAGAGGGTAGTGATTGGTCTAATGGATAGTGAGGTGGGCTGAAGATCGGAAGGCTGTGAGTTCAAATCCCGCCAGGAACACCACCACTAGTGTGCCCTTGAGTAAGGCACTTAGCCCTTAGTTACTCCAGGGAGAATGTCCCTGTAATCGGTCATTATAAGTCGCTTTGGATAAAAGCGTCAGCTAAATGAAATGTAATGTGATTAGTAAAATATGCATGAATAAATAAATAAAAAGTTAACTAGGTGAAAAAAGGTAAGATACACTTTTAAAACTTGTTGAGAGAAAACTAGTCTTTGTTGCTGCCTCAAAGAGGAGCAGGGGGAGAGGATGGAGAGGGGGGAGAGGAGGGAGACAGGAGAGGCTGATTCAGGAGCACAGACACACTCACAACTATAAATGAACCAAAACTAAATTAATAAACAAGTTTCAGTGTTTTTTTCATATTGGAAATGGTATGTTATTGGTTATGGCCTTGATTTTATGATTATTGAAATGTATACAGTTCTGTTAAATATAGGTGTTTCCATAGATCTAGTCTCTTTATTTTCCCCTCAAAATGCACCAGATTGATGCATTTAACTCCAAAATAAAAAATAAAATCTTACCGGGGGGGCATGCCCCTGGACCCCCCTAGAGGATTTGAGGTCGACCCCCACTAAAAATCACATGGATAGGTTCCTAAATACATTAATAAATACATTTATTTTTTAAAATAGTAACCCATTTCCATATGTTCATGTGTGGGTAGTAGATTTAAACTATAGGGCTATCATTATGGACCCTGCCTGTACCTGTTCGCTCTGCCATCGCGTGAAGGGTCTGCTAACAAGCGACCAACAGAAAGGTTAATGTTGTTGCACGTCACCTCAACCCCCCCCGCTACCACCACCCCCCAAAGTATATTTCAGATCTGTGGGAAACACTGGCAGTTAATGGACCAGCACCAGAGGCATTCCCATACACACAGGCGTTGGAGCTGTTCTTCATGAAATCCCAGAAGGATGAAGTGCTCTGACAAACAGTGCCATCTTTGCGCAAAATGATTATACCGGAATGAAAAGTCAATAAATAATGTTGTTAAAACTTTTTTTTTTTTCGCGCACCCCCCCCCCCTGCCACCACCCGCCCAAGTATATTTCATATCTGTGGGAAACACTGTATATTGTAGTGTTCATCAAGGGAAATGGTACAGCTGTGTTGATAATAAATGTCTTTGGCTATGATCTGCAGGTCAAAAATCTTCATCCGCTTCCCAAAAACTCTCTTCAACACCGAGGATGCACTGGAAGCAAAAAAGCCAGATATTGGTGAGTAAGCAAGGACAGCGAGTTGAGAATTAAAAAGATTAAAAAATGACTTTAATAACATTAAACGGCAACATATCACCTCACTGTAATCATCATTTTGGATAAATAATGAATAAACAACTTGGCCTGATAAGGCTTAACTAGGGATTCGAACGTCGCATACCGATACTCCATCCATAATGAGTATCTGCCAGTACCAATCCACAATCATCTTTTCCTTTTTCTTAAACAACTGAGCTGTTAACAATACATTTGTATACGCTACACTTTGCCTGACCTAGCCATCCCAAATCCTGCTCAAAATGAAACACAGGAAGGAACACAACGTGACCTGTGCAATATTGCGGCTGCTTTTTATTTCCATTCTTTTTACACAGAACTTCTGGCAGCCTTTTTGATCTGTCAGCATTATTCCAACACCCACGTTTTTATGGGACACATGCTTATCTGTGTTCCCCATGACATATCACTTTGTTATTTTACAGTTTGTCACTGTTATAGTTAAGCCCAAGGGAACAATGCATTATACTTTAATTATCTGTCATATATGTCCGACTCTCTTACATGTGTTTTATCCCAGCTTTGACCCTGCAGACGTCTTGGAGAGGATACAAGGAGAGAGCCAAGTACCAACGCATCAGACGAGCAGGTCAGAGCGCCCCCTGCTGCTGACCCCTCTCCCTTACAGAACAGTGTCACTATGCTCATTTATAAAGAAATATAACTACTCACATCAGGTTTATTATGTATTTATTTCGCCTTCCAAACTTTAGTTTGATGGGGGTTTATTGACATTTTTACTTCTTTATATGTTTGTTTTGGGTTTCTTCAATTGTCATATTGGGCCTTTGAGCTTTGTATGTACACAAACATAAAGATCCCTTTTTTTTTTTTTAATGTATACATTTCAGTTCATGTATTTAGATTTATATGTTTTTTTTTTGTCTGTAACTTGTTGTTGTTTGATGTTTTCTTTGACTGAGAAGACAAGTTGTCCCGGGGTTAATACATGCATGTATTTGTACTTATAGTGATAGTGATCCAGTCAGGGTGGCGGGGGATGAAAGCACGCAGGAGGGCTAAGAGGCGTCGCCAGGCTGCTGAGTTAATACGCAGGTGCCTCACTGATACTTTGTTAATGTTTGTTTCTCTAAATATTTGTTACACATTTTGCATGTACAGCTCATTTCTTTCTCCATCTGTCTTAATTTCAGGCTAATAAAGGGCTTCATCTACCGCCATGAGGAATTCTGCCCTGAGAACGAGTATTTCCATGATCACGTGCGCTACTCCTTCCTCAAGAACCTACGGAAAAACCTGCCCAAGAGCGTTTTGGACAAAAGCTGGCCGACACCTCCTCCCTCTCTCATTGAGGTGCACCCACTATTACATACTTATATTTATAATTAATAAGTAGTAATAATGCAAATTCTATATTGTAATTCCCTTGGTTCTCTACAGGCCTCTGACCACCTGCGGAGGCTTCACATGAGAAACATGGTCGTGAAGTATTGCCATAGAGTCCAGCCTGAATGGAAGAAGCAGGTAGGCTTACTGCAGAAGGCATGGCCTAACTTGTTTTGAACAAAAAGAACAAATCTGCTCATTTTATTTTCTCTTGCTTGTTTTTTCTTTCGTTTCTCAAGATGATGCAGAAGGTTGTCGCCAGTGAGATCTTTAAGGATGAGAAAGACAGCTACCCTCAGGGTGTTGGAAGGCTGTTTTTGGACTCCAGGCTGGGTACGTGTCGATACACGCATCATTTAGCTCTGTATTTACTATCTACGGCAGCGTATTAGGGCCATTGTAGGTTTAAACAAAAGAAAAACATTACAGAGCCAGGGGAGAAGAAAAATATTGCAAGACAAATCTCAGCCTTTTCTAAGATTAATCATTTATGACGAGGTTCCTTGACAAAAAACAAGAATCTTCTGAGTTGTTGTCTCATTCAAATATGACTTTAATGTCAAGGAATAATATATCTAGTAAACTTGTGAGTTTTTTCTTGTTTTTTGTTTAAATTATTTCTGAGTTTCCTTCTTCCCATGGTTGCTCTGTAACACCTTTTCAACCTACATTGGCTCTAATGTGGCTAAATTAACACCATACAGAAGATGCTAAGATAGGCTTTCTAAAAGATACTTTTCCATTGCTTTCTATAGAACGTGAGCAGATCAATCTGAAAGTTGTCCAGACCCTCGGCAGTGACAAAGTGCAGGTGGGATTAACCTTTATTTATCCTGTGCGATTATTCTAAAAGTGCTGCATAACTTTTCCGCAGGCTCTTACAAATGCGCCTTTCTTGTGCTTCTCAGTACGGCGTTACGGTTGTAAAGTACGACAGGAGGGGGTTCAAGCCCCGCCCTCGCCAGCTGCTCCTCACTAACACTTTCGCTGTGCTGGTGGACAGGACCAAGATCAAACAGAGGATCGACTACGCTGCTCTGAGAGGTAAAGAGGGGGGATATTTGATACATTATATATGATAAAAATATAGAGCGATGTCCTTTAATCCATGATCACTACTGAGCTCATTTGAATTCCTCTTGCATTGTTATTGCTTAGAGGGGGATTGAGATTGTATGAGCTACTTATCCATAGACGCTTTACAGGAAATTGATGTTTTAATGCACACAGTTTAGAGAAGCAGACAGGAGTACCACCCCTAAAGCTGTAGTTTGGTTAGTCTAGTTTCACCACAGTCACCAGTGTTGTGCTAGTTACTGGTTTTCAGTAACTAGTTACCATTACTAGTTACTTCATGTCAAAAGTAACTCAGTTGCTTTACTAGTTACTTACACCCAAAAGTAATGCGTTACTGTGAAAAGTAACGTTTTCGTTTTTTTTCATTCCTTATAGCCTTCCTTTCAGTACTGTTATTGCATTGGAGAATAATACAATCTGTTGATCAACTTGACATGCATTATATGCAATCTGGATTGCATCGATATTAGCTGGCTTTCCATTTTTATATATTCTTTCTCCAGGTAGTTGGAAAAAGTTTTCCGTCCCATATGCCGTGTGCCGCCCGGACATGCTATCATGCTAACTAGCTCCCTGAAAGCGGGTGACTCCACTGTAGCAATAGCCTGCATGTGTTCTACAACATACCGTGCAATGGCTTTATCGACTTTCCCCTGGCTAGCAGTCCCTCGGTTACAATCCAGCCGCTGTTGCTTAGGTGGAGGTGGAGTGGCGTCGGCTGAGTCTCTGTGGTCTTAGCTACTAGCTTCGTCCCAGCATGTTGTTTTTGCAGATGTTTTAAGAGATTTGAATTACTGGTTTGGGCAGTAGATAGGATCTTTGACCCGCCAAGACACAACTTACATTTAACTAAAACGTTATTTTCTTTGTGCTCGACTAAAGTGAAATAGTGAGAATATCTCCAGGTGAAGAAACTAGACTTGAGCTCCGCCGCCGCCATGATAGTCTTGTTAGTAAACAACACAAACACGCCCACAGCCCGTCTCCGCATGTGACACAGGAAGTATCTAAGTACATTTACTCAAGTACTGTACTTAAGTACAGTTCTCATCTCTGTTCGCCTGGCTGTTGACTATATAAAAAAACTAACGGAGTAACGCACCATGTAGTAACGGTAACTGAGTTACTGAATTTTAAAAGTAATGCGTTAGAGTACTAGTTACTGCCAAAAATTACAGTAACGAGTTAGTCCCAACACTGACAGTCACACAATTACACATACAAGTGACTGAGGCGGCAGAAGACTAGCAGCTCCTGTGACTAGCAGCTCCTGTGTTCTGCAATGTAAAACTATGGATTTGGTCAACGGATCAGGTGGCTTTGATTAGAGGCAAGCAGTTTCACTTAAAGAAAACAAGATAAAGCAGTGAAACTATTAGAGTTTAATGATCTTATAAAATAAGCCTTTCCAGCTTACTGACTAAAGAACGTGTCTCAAACGTAATTCAGTGTGATTGTGTTCTTTGGTTCAATAAGTCTAAGCCAGGTTTTCTCTTATCAGGTATCTCTGTGAGCTCTCTCAGCGACGGGATGTTTGTGCTGCACATGCCCAACGAGGACAATAAGCAGAAGGTACAGTAGGACCCTCAGAAGTGACTGTTTTACCAGTGACAAACGATTCTAAATCCAGCTGTGTGTTCCTCAGGGCGATGTGGTGCTGCACTGCCACCATGTGATCGAGGTGGTGACTAAACTATCAATGATGGCCAGCAAAGTCAACTACGTCAACATCAGCCCGGGCAGGTGAGGCTTCCCTGCCTGCTTCTCTATGGTTATTTGTTGGAAACCCATTATAACTCATCTCTTCCTCCTGTGTTTTATTTGTCCCCCGCAGCATAAGGTTTGTCGTGGCTCGAGGCAAAGAGGGATTCATTGATTTCGTCAGGGGGTCGGAGCTGAAGGTGGCCAAAGGCAAGCGAGGACATCTGCTGGTGGTGAGTCAGCGACTGATCTGGAGTCATGTGTTTTGAAAGGGGATTTTCTTTTAATTAAAAAACATTTTAGGGAGCTAACTGTTCAATTTGATTTCCCTCCACAGACCGCCCCTCAGATCAACACTGCATGAAGAAACCTAAAACAGCATCCAGTCAAACGGTAATCCTTTTAGCTAACGGGAGGATTGCCGCTTTAGAAGTTGTCCTTGTTAGTTTGTATCTTGACACAATGCAGCACAAGCACATGCTCAAACAGAAGGAAGTTCCCTTATTAATTAATATGCAGCATCTTTATTACGAATGTCTTCAATGTTGCAAAAATGACTGATCTTTTTTTATAATAAGAAAACCACAACATGAAGTCTTCACTGTTTTTCAAATGCTCTTTATTGTCAGTCATACATAAATAAATGTCCATTCTATCAATATAATAATGTTTTAACACTGTATCTCTATTGTAAGAGAAATAAAAATACTTTGAAATAAATAATATGTTAATAAATATGTCAATAAATAATTAAATATATTTTGGAAAGTCCAGTACAGTGAGGGGAAAAACAGGATGTTGGGAAGTGTTGTCTGTTCTGGGAGCTTATTGCTAACTGTAAGTTAGAGAGGATACAGAAACTGTGGGAAATACCCAAGAAAACCCTTAGACATACAGTAAAACATCATGTAAAAAATGTGACTAGTAAAATAAGATCTCCTAAAGTACTAACTTGGGTATTATTCCCAATAAGTGCTCTTTGCCTTCTCTTAGTTTTGCTGTTTTTTGTCGTCACGGTTCTGTTTCAGCACTGAGTCATCAGTGTGTTTTCGAAGCCAGAAACAGGAAGTCTCTTGCCAGCCTGGTGAGGTAAAGGTCTAGATCCCGCAGAATGATGTAACCCTCCACACTGCTGTCCCAAACCGTTTGGGATCTGTTTTGAGGGTTTAATGGTGTAGGAAAGGTTGGCTTTGTCCAAGAACTCCTCATGTAACTCATCTGGAGAAGAAAACAAAAGTGTTATTTATCAAAACCATGGCGTCATTCCTCCAAAATACTTAATGTGGGGGTTAACAATGTGAGTGTGTTTCAGTAAAGAGCTTGTGGATACCTGGCTGCTGACTTGGCTCATCAGGTCCCTCAGGTCATGCTGAACGTGCCTGATGTTCTGAGGTAGGGTGGTGCCGACGGCCCGAGACACCATCTGCTCTTTTTCCTCCCCCTCCAGCTGTTTTCTCTTTCGGTCCAGCCTATTCCAATAGGCCTGCATGTCCACAAACGCACTGTGCAGTCGTTCCCAGTCCTGAACAAGAGAATGCCACATTATTACATCATAATAATAATGTCGTGCTTAAAGTTGTTAAAGGGGAATTCCACTCAAAGTTTTACAAGTTTTATATTCTGCAAGAGCAGACTTGACAATGTCTCATGATTGCGGGGGAGATATGGTCAAAACAATGAAACTTGAGAATGTGTTTAGCAGAAATACATCACAGTGATTTTCTATTTGTTTTTAATAAATACTAACCGTGAGCTTTAGCCAGCTGTAGAAATCTGTAGAAAGCAATGGCAGGTCATTTAACTGCCGGCTTCTGTCCTCGAAGTGCTTATTCCCCAACTGCTGCTCCTTCTATTAAAGTAAAAACATAGAATAATCTGTTTAGTAAGAGAACGCTAGTACTGTCTATATAACTATAGAGCAGGGAGTGGTGTGCAGTACTCACGTATTTCTTCTGCAGCTGCTGGACACGTGTTCGGGTTGACCTTGTGAGGCTAAAGGAGTCGTTGTATTTACTCCTCTGGAGGACTGGAGATGGAGAAAAGGACTGCACACAGCTTAGGACACAGCAAAGGAGGAAGAGAGCTCGCCAGCAAAGAGTCATCTGAAACAGAGATAATGGTTATAGATCATCTGATGTTCACACCTCATTATCTTTAACAAATATCAAATAGCTAAAGATTTAACAACACACAAAAAAGGGGGACCCACAGTATCACTTCCAACAACAAATGACAGCGTTCCGGTTAAGCACACTGGTTCTGTTTATGGGAACCTAACTGGCAATTTGCATACTAAGCATTGGAAGGAAGTCCACTAATATTTCTAAAAACAAAACTCATATCCACAACCTCTACCACGAGGCATCCTCATGCTTTCTTTCTTGTGTTATTCAGTGACACTACAGCTGCACGTTCATGGAAAACAAAAATGTCCTGATTCCTTAAAAATAGTTTCGGTTTGGAAGTATTCGCTCAGCATTGTCACAGACTTTCTTCCTGGTGAGTCAAGCTCTTTCTCATTCACTGAATGTATGGCAGTGTTCCCTCATGATCTTACTGACAACAAAAGCTTACACAATTCTACACAAATAAACAGCAGAAGTGTCATTAGTTGTTATCATGCATATACAGAATCACTGCAGCTGTCTGACAGGCCTAATAACATACATTTTGAAGTGTGTTCAAGAAATAAAAACGGAATGTTACCTACAAATGTTTGCCTATGTTTTGAATACCATAAACACCACTGTGCATCTTTTTAAGAAAATAGCCTGCTGTCGTTTGTTTTAAATGCTCACATGATACACTAACCAAAAATATATACCTTGTGTATATACATATACTTATATAGACAAATACTCAAACAATTAAACTTTTAATTTCTAAAATATCTATATTTACAAGATGGTCTTACCTTGGAGGAGCAGTGAACAGTAGTAAGATAGCTTCATGTTATAGTAAGGCGTGTGTACTGTTTATATATCTTTCATGTCTTAGTTTCAGTTTCTCGCATTGCTGGGCTTTTTTATTGTTTTCCTTCCTCTCTCTCTCTGTTTCAGCATCCTGTGGCCTGTGATTCATTCAGAAAGGTGAGTTGGGGAAGCGAGTTATACAGAAATGATTCTACTTTGGGAAAAAGTGTTTTCTTGAGCGAGGAATAAATGTTTAGGTAGTTATAGTCTGCAATTTGAATTTCTATAATAAACACTTTCACATTTTGTGCTTTTAGTACATAGTGAGGTTGTTTATTCCAGCATATTTAAAGTAAAATGTCACAGTGACAATCAGATAAGGATGGAACATAAATCTTAATTTGATCTAATTGGCACTTTTGTATTCCCCTGCATGCTTATATTCTGTTTTTCTTCTCTTTAAGGGACACATTTTCTTCACAATTACAGCAATGAGTATTACTGCACACTCAAACAATGACATCACACACAGATAAATGGCCGCCTTCCTGTGGAGTGTCATCACATGGTCATGACGGTGAAAGTGGGATGTCTGAAATCTGAAACTTTTTTTCAACAGGGAATCGTAAGACTGCGCATCTTAAGGGAATATTTGAGGAGTCATGATGGACATTAGTAATGACTGCCACAGTTTCACTGAATCTCACTAAACGAAAAAAAAGTTTTAAAGTTTCCTCTTATCGCAACTGTTATCATCACTGACTGTCATTATTGGAAGTAGATGTTTTTTCTTCTTTTGTTTGTTTGTTCTTGACATGAAGGCAATTATTATCCCCCTGTTTTTTACGTATGCATCTATTTATTTCCAATCCAATCCAACTTTATTTATATAGCACAACAGAGTTGTACATCAATAAATATATAAAAAGCAGCATACATACATTTAGACAAAACCACTCGGACAAAAAACAAATGCAAAAACACAAGACAATAAAACCATACTTATGGCCACAGACTGAAAAAACTCTCATACATGATGTAAAAACAATATAAAAGACAAGAAACTAAAAAAAAACTATTTAAAAGTCTTATACGTAGTCTGCAAAAGCACGGGAGTATAAGTGAGTCTTTAAACGAGATTTAAAAACAGGCAAAGTGGGAGCAAGTCTCATCGGGGTTCCAGAGCCTGGGAGCTGCTACAGCAAAGGCCCCGTGGACCACAAGGAGGAATCTGTCAGCAGACCTCAGTGACCGTGAGGATGTATAAGGTTGTAGGAGTTCTGCCAGGTAAGGTGGGGCCAAACCATTAAGAGGGCTTTGTAGGCAAACAATAAAAAAATGTAAATCGACTCGATTTTATTGGAAGCCAGTGTAGAGATGCCAGTACAGGTGTAATGTGCTCGTGCTTGCGTGCTCTTGTGAAAAGGCGAGCAGCAGCATTTTGAACTAGCTGTAAGTGGGAGATGGAAGCCTGGCTAACTCCAACGTAGAGGGCATTACAGTTGTCAAGTTTAGTTGTGATAAAACAATGTATCACCCTCTCAAAGTCATTAAAAGAAAGGAAAGGCTTGACCTTTGGTAAAATTTGCAGCTGACAAAAGCTGGATTTTACAACAGAATTAATCTGTTTATCCAATGTAAAATCCCGATCAATCTGTACACCAAGATTTGTAACATTGGGTTTTATATATGGGACCAGAGAATCAAGCACAAGCGCGGCATTTTGGCCATCAGTGGGTCCAAACACTATCACTTCTGTCTTATTTTCATAACAATTTGAAAAGTTCAAGGCCATCCAGGCTCTTTATTTAACCAAAGTCAACATGTTCTAGACTAGTTTTACTCTTGATTTCAAATGAATTATACAATCTTAAAACCAGATGGGAGAGAGCATCTTAATAGAAGATTTAACTATAGCCCTTCTCCTGATTTAGATTTTTGCTGATTAGCTGGCACTTGTTTCTAATGTCTTTATTTACCAAATTATTTTTGCTTTTATTGATGTTCTCTTTATTTGCTCTATGTGGAGCACTATGTAACTTGTTTGTTAAAAGTTATGTTCAAATAAAGATGATGATAATGATGATATTATCAGTGACATACATGTGTGTTTTCTGGATCTGGGGCAAAAGAAAGGAATCATCTACTGAAGCATCACTTGTGCTATGCAGAGTAAATAATTAAGAATAAATGGTATTGATCCGTTCTGTTTTCATGCCATATTCCAACCAAACAAGCTTGAAAATGTGTTGCTTTAATATCTTGTTTTTTGTGTGGACTACAGGAAAAGTAGTTTGCAATAACTAACCTTTGTTTCTTTTTTTCGAGTTTGAATCAAGTGTTTTTAATTTGAGTTTGCATGATCTGCCGCCTGATATTTTCATGGTCTTCTGGTTTTGATGCTTTTGGTCCCTAAATGAAGTGATACTGAATTGTTCTGTTTCATAAATTGTTTCTGTGTAAGCTACCTCTACATTTACTGTACTATTCCTGGTAGTATAATGGAAAGTGTTATTGAAAGTATAATGCATCTTCATGGCTTAGGAGTTTCCTTAGCCATGAAAAAAACCGAAGATGCATTATACTTTCAATACTTCTATACTTCCAGAAAATTGTGCAAGGAGGTTGACCAATCTTTGAAGGTGAATTCCCAACCAGAGATAAAGCGTGCTACATTGGAAGTCACCCAACATTCAAAATGATTACTACTGGGGGGATATCCTGTCGTCGTCATCATGAAAATAGAATTATGTTCATTAAAATGTGTGTTCATGGACCAATTAACTTTGAAGAAGAATAGTTCAAAATGTGGATAATTAGGATCAGGTGACAAATAAAGAGGATTACTTATTTTCATTTAACAGGTATTACATAATATGCATATCTTATTGTGGTGAGAAAAGTTACAGTGTGACTGAAACAAACAAAACAAGATGAGATCTTTTGTCAAATTTCCTCTGAGATAAACCTTATGCAATCCGTTTCATAATATCAAAAAATCTGCATAAATTCCTCTTCACCCAAAAGCTGGTGGTTTGCACCTACCTCTTTGTGGTGTGGGTGATAGTTTCACTTTGGCATATCAGTGGGCAGCAGGAGAGTGTAGACGGTTCTCCGTACGGTTAATTTGCACAGTTGAGGCCAGAGGTTGTCAGTTTTACAATAAGTTAAGCAGGGTTCAAAGCTCACTCTGTCATGCAATACTATAATTTATCTCCGTCATACAGTTTCTTACTGCAGTTAACCTATATCCCCCTATATTTGTCAGCCAATCTGTTCAAATAAACTGCAGTTGCTTTTTATTTATAGTTTTATCAATGATATAGTATTCAAAAGTACGGAATTATTAGTGTTAACAATGTATTGCGCCAAATTGTTATGCATAGTTGAAATGAAAAGCTTCTTTTAAACATCATTGCTGTGAAGAAGCAACCACATGACATGTATGTTAATATTACATTGATTTCAATCACTTATTAATTTAGATTACAATAATGCATTTTTACACTACACAAACATACTGGGTTTTGGCTGAAAACTGTGAAGGAGGGGAAAAGAATAAAAGTTCTTAAAGGTGTTCCACAGGGATCTGTATTAGTCCCCTTTTGACTTGTGCTTTAACCATTATTTATTTTATACCTGAACATTGTAATTAACTTAATCTTTAAGTTCACAACAAATACTTTTATGTGTGCCACCATAAGACAAATCTTCTTCAGGTTACAGACTGTTTATGAGGACCTCCAAACGTCTTATCCAAAAAAAAATTGCATTTCAATACCCTTTATCCACAGATGTCAATGCCATAAATGTGAACAAATACTGTGCATGCAGAAGACATCAGCATATACCTGTGTTTTCCTTTATAAGGCATTGCTAGCTGCTACCTTGCATGTTTGCTAACTGCTTTTTTGACTGGATTGACATTTTCTGATGTTGTATATACGCACTTTATTTTCAGGTCTCTGAAATAAATAAAGGTTATACAAAAAAGTGTTTTGCTTATAATAAAATGCTGCCATAATTAGTCAATCAAGATACAAAAAAACACACCAACACACACTTGGAGGAGTTAGGACTTATAGAAACTGTAAAATAACACACTTAGGGTCAATGGGTGGGTCATGGTTTTATGAACAAGCTGACTTCCTCTCAGAGAAAATGCTGAGTGCTTCTTGAGCTGTCATAATACATCATAAAATGAGGAAGGCTTGTATAAGGGGAAGGGCTTCCCTAATTTTCTCAACCCCCTCCCCCTCGTGTATTTCCCTCATACAGTAATTTTAAATTTCCATTGTGACGTGTACGGTTTACTCTCAGTCTATTTTCAGTCTCATTCATCGTGGTTTCAGGCCTCTGTTTAGTTTTGTTTGAGACTTCCTCAATAACAGCACTATAGAGATTGCTTCCCTTGTTAGGCTTGTGGTAAATTAGATATATTTTCATCACGTTACATACACGAGTTTCCTGCTAAGTTCCGTAAAACTGTCTCCTGTGATAAAAGGGCTACTAAGCTATCATATTAATATGTCAAATGTGATATTTGAAAATACTAATAATGCGATCAAATGTGTAGCAAATGTTTAAGAAATAATTAAAACAGTTATTGTCTGTCCACCTTGGTTGTGCTTACCTGTTATAATTCAAATCAATTGATAAAATGAAAATAGCACAGCAGATAGAAAAAAAAAGCTTTTATGGGTAAAACTCAAAAGTGAATCATTGAATAAAAAGGTTAATGAAAAAGATCTACAAAGCATAGTGCACCGAGATTAAATAAAAAATAATTCAAAAAAGATATATCTGCAACTTCTGTGGTTCCTTGTGATAGGAAATATAAAAAATATAGAATGTCTAAATATAAGTTAAATTCCAGCCAGGGACCCTTACTCTTATTTATTTTTTAATCATGGAGATTTTTTTTGAAGAAACCAGTGCTACAAGCATTTAAGAAACTGTGATTTCATTTAATAAAAAGACAACAGCATGATATTTCATTTTACATTCTCATATTAATGCTATGTTTAAATGCAGAGACAATTCAGTTGCACTGGAAACTGCCTTTTTTCTTCTCTTTTTCTTTGCAAGTTGCAACATAAACTCTGCCTTTTAGAAGAAAAATTAGTAAGAAAGAACCTGCACATTAAACAGATCAAAGATAACAAAATAGACATGAAATACTAATATATTTGTTTCTGTTCTAATAGAATACATTTGAGACAGCGGTAACATCCAAGGTGATAGAGTTGAGAAAATGGTCAAGACAGGGACATTTAGCTGTGAAGGAGAACAAAAGACAGCTGCACAAAGTTTATTTATGACAACAACACATTTTGATCTGGCGTGTGACCTGTTATAAACTCCCCATGATTTATATTTAGTTTGGATCTCTTTTAAGAAAGGGTGAGGGTGTTTGAGGAGGGTGGCCCAATTCACTGCTGGCCGTGACTCTTTTGTAGGGCTTCATACTTTTAAACGTGTTTGTTCATCTATATATTAGAAGACATTATGCATACACCTGAAGGTTTTTCACCAATATTTTATGTTTCAGTACCAAGAGTTTAAAACAAATTACACAGGTAGATGTTAATTACATTTCTTAATACAAATAAAAAAACATATTTATTGAATGAATACATCAAATAAAGTTGATGGGATTTGATTCCTCTCCCAAACATAAGTGCCATATAACTAGAAATGTACATGTAATAGTATAAAATTATGAAATGAAGACCCCAGACATAAGACATCTAAAAAATGTAAAGTAGGGTTTGATTTGTGTTTTTGTTTGTTCTACTTTGACACTAGAATAATAGTTTTCACAATAATCTGCTGCTCACTAAGTGTTGTGAATGTGTCTCTATTCTTGTTTTGCTCGATCTCAGTGCTGCATTTGAGACTATCGACCATGATATATTACTGCAAAGACTAGAGCACTTAGTTGGCATACAGGGAACTGCTTTAGGCTGGTTTAGGTCCTATCTATCTGAACGCTCTCAGTTTGTACGTGTCAACGATGAATCTTCCACGCAAACCAAAGTTAGCCATGGAGGGCCACAGGGCTCAGTGCTCGGACCTATTTTGTTCACATTATATATGCTTCCGTTAGGCAATATTATAAGGAATCATTCTGTACATTTTCATTGTTATGCGGATGATACTCAACTATATTTATCAATCAAGCCTGATGAAATTAATCATCTAAATTAAATTCAAGACTGCCTCAAAATCTGATTTTATCACGCTGCAGCATGCACTTCTTGATTCCAAACTGCTTTTGAACAGTAAGAAAACCAAAGCAATGCTTTTTGCTCCCAAGTCAGCGTCCTCTTGCCTCTCCATTGACACCCTTGATGGCATCTCTGTTGAGTTTGTCGATACCTACAAATATCTTGGCTTTTGGTTGGACAGTAATCTCAACTTCAAACACCATATTGAAGTTCTAACTAAGAAATTGAAATTCACTCTTGGCTTCCTTTACAGACTTAAATGTTGTTTTTCAACTTCATCCCGTAAAAGGTTGGTCTCTGGCTTATTCCTGTCCCAGCTGGACTACGGTGATACCATTTATAGATTTGCCTGTCCCACTGTGTTGGCCAAACTTGACCCACTCTACCATGCTGCACTGCGTTATATATCAAATGCACCCTATAGGACTCATCATTGCAAACTGTATAGCCTACCTGGATGGTCCTCACTTACTATGCATAGGATGCAGCATTGGTTTTTATTAATGTATAAAGCCATTTTAGGTAAGCTTCCACTGTACATATGTGCCAGATTTGCTCCAGTTTGTGACTCTTACAACCTCAGATCCAGTGCCTGGATACGGTTCCAGGTTCCTGCTGTGCGGACTGAGGCTGGGAAAAGGAGTCTTTTTTATTATGGTCCTTGGTCTTGGAATGACCTTCAATCACGCCTCAAACTGACCGCACTTGTCTCAATAGCATGTTTTAAATTGAAGTTGTCTGAAGTCCTTACCACTAGCTGCTCTTGCAGTAATAAGTAGTGCACCTTTCTTACTGTCCTAATGTGCACAATGTAGGTACTGCTTTTTTGTCTTTTGTTTTCTTAGTTATGTTCTCTTTATTTTATATTACATTACATTGCATTTAGCTGACGCTTTTATCCAAAGCGACTTACAATAAGTACATTCGACCAGGAAGACACAACCTTGAAGAAAACAGAATCATATAAGTACATCAGGTTTCATAGAGCCAAACATTTCAAGTGCTACTCAACTGGCTTTAGATAAGCCAGTCCTTTATTAGTATATAAGTGCTTTGTTAATAATTCTATCGCTCGAAGTGGAGTCGAAAGAGATGAGTTTTCAGTCTGCGCCGGAAGATGTGCAAGCTATCTGCTGTCCTGATGTCAATGGGGAGCTCATTCCACCATCTTGGAGCCAGGATAGCAAACCCACGTGTTTTTGCTGATGGGAACTTGGGTCCCCCTCGCAGCGAGGGTGCAGCGAGTCGTTTGGCTGATGCAGAGCGTAGTGCACACGCTGGGGTGTACAGTTTAACCATGTCCTGGATGTACGAAGGGCCAGATCCATTCGCAGCATGGTAAGCAAGTACCAGTGTCTTGAAGTGGATTCTAGCAGTTACCGGAAGCCAGTGAAGGGAGCGGAGGAGCGGAGTGGTGTGGGAAAATTAAGGAAGGTTGAAGACCAGACGAGCCGCTGCATTCTGGGTGAGCGGCAGGGGGTCGGATGGCACATGCAGGTAGACCAGCCAGGAGGGAGTTGCAGTAGTCTAGGCGTGAGATGACGAGAGCCTTGACCAGAACCTGCGTCGCTTTCTGTGTCAGCTGGGGACGTATCTTCCTGATGTTGTAAAGCGTGTATCTGCAGCAACGGGTTGTAGCAGCGATGTTTGCAGTGAAGGACAGGTTGTTATCTAGGGTCACACCCAGATTCCTTGCAGTCTGAGTCGGGGAAACAACAGAGGTGCCGATGTTGATTGTTAGGTCAAGAGTGGGACAATCTTTTCCCGGAAGGAAAAGCAGCTCAGTCTTGTCAAGGTTGAGCTTGAGGTGATGAGCAGACATCCACTGAGAGATGTCAGCTAGACAAGCAGAGATGCGTGCGATGACTTGGGTCTCTGAGCAGGGAAAGGACAGAATTAATTGGGTGTCGTCAGCGTAGCAGTGGTATGAAAAACCATGCGGGCTAATGACTGATCCGAGCGAATTTGTGTACAGGGAGAAGAGGAGGGGACCAAGAACAGAGCCCTGAGGGACCCCTGTAGTTAATTGACAAGGGTCGGACTCAGACCCTCTCCAAGTTACCCTGTAGGTACGGTCTTTGAGGTATGAGGTGAGGAGGGAAAGTGCAGAGCCTGAAACTCCAAGTTCTTGGAGAGTGCGAAGGAGGATCTGATGATTCACCGTGTCGAATGCAGCAGACAGGTCCAACAGGATGATGACAGAGGAGAGGGATGCTGTTTTGGCAGTGTGCAGTTCCTCAGTGACAGCAATGAGAGCAGTTTCTGTGGAGTGACCTGCCTTGAAACCAGACTGGTGCGGATCCAGAAGGTTGTTCTGATGGAGATAACAGGAGAGTTGTTTAAAGACAGCGCGTTCAAGTGTTTTAGACAGGAACGGGAGTAGAGGGACAGGCCTGTAGTTTATAACATCAGACGGGTTGAGAGTGGGTTTCTTTAGGAGAGGGTTTACTCTTGCCTCCTTGAGACTGTTTGGAAAGTGACCAGAAGTTAGAGAAGTGTTGATGAAATGGGAGAGAAACGGTAGAATATCAGGAGCGATAGTCTGAAGGAGGTTTGAAGGGATGGGGTCCAGAGGACAGGTGGTAGGGCGGGCAGAGGTAATGAGGGTGAGAACCTCACTTGGAGAGAGAGGGGAAAAGGAGGTTAGTGTGTGGGTGGAAGGAGGGTCTGGTGACCCAGCGGTAGGGATGGGTATCGTTTGAAATTTATCGATTCCGATTTCGATTCCGGTTCTGCTTATCGATTCCGGTTCTTATCGATTCCCCGTTTCGATTCCAAAATTGTAAAATAAAGAGGTCAAACGTTTAGATAACAAAAATATATTTATTCTTAAAAGCTTTAACTGAAATTGTTACTAAAAAATATACATGCAATACAAATGTATTGCACAATAGCTGTGCTTTATTTTAACTGAGCTATGCCTGTGGCAAGCTATTAACAGGCATTACACTTTGCCTTTTCTTTTTCTTTTTTAGTGTAGTGGAGCCTCACTTCAGAGTGTTTACCGCGACCTATCTTTGGTGTTATGAAGTGACTGAGCTCGTGAAATGTCTACGGGAGGGCGGGGGAGCATCGCTGCGGGGCAACTGTGGACCTCTGTCGCCTGTCAGCGCAATTTATATGATGCCGTTTAAAAAAATGAAGGGCGGTGCCGGCCGTCAGCGTACCGAGCCGGCCGTCAACGGCCCGCTGACGACCGGCCGTTCTGTGATTCTCCAGGTCCGCCCTGTATTCCACCGGGTCACCGCAGCACCGCGGTGCAGACGGACCCGCTGGAATACAGGGTCTACCGCGTTTAGGAACCGTTAAGCAGAACCGAAATTGTGTATTTTGTATGGGTACCCGGTACCCGGCATTTTCTTATCGGTTCTCATCTGGAACCGAGTTTCGGTTCCCAACCCTACCCAGCGGTGAGTAAAGGTGAGTCAGAAAAAGAAGAGCGAATATCATCAACCTTTTTTTCAAAGTGGATAACAAAGTCGCTTGACAGAAGTGAGGAGGGGGGAGGGGCTTTGGGAGGGTCCAAGAGGGTGGAGAAGATGGAAAATAGTTTTTTGGGATTGGAATTGGAAGATTGGATCTTATCTTGAAAGAAAGTGCTTTTTGCCTGAGAGATCGAAGCAGAGAAAGAGGAGAGGAGAGCCTGATAGGTTAGGAAGTCGTCACAGTGTTTGGATTTCCACCGTTTCCGCTCTGCTGCCCTAAGGACGGTTCTATTAGCACGCAGTGCATCATTTAGCCAGGGAGCAGGAGGGGACTGACGAGCCTGCCGAGATGTGAGAGGACAGAGAGAGTCCAGAGAGGATAAGAGAGTAGAGAGGAGAGTTTCTGCAGCAGAGTTTGGAGGTAGTAGTTGGAACGAGTCCGAGGAAGGGAGGGCTGAGAGCACCGATGAGGCAAAGGTAGAGGGGGAGAGGGAACGAAGGTTACGGCGGACAGGTGCAGGATGAGAAGAGATTAGTTTGTTATGTTTGGAAAGGGGTAGAGAGAATGAAATGAAGAAGTGATCGGATGTGTGGAGCGGGTTTACAGAGAGGTTAGAAGTAGCGCAGTTCCTTGAGAATATGAGATCAAGGACATTGCCAGCTTTATGAGTTGGTGGGGAAGGAGACAGTGAGAAAGCAAAGGCGGTTAACAGAGATGTTAGTTTGTCTATCTTCCCTGTCTGGAGGTTGAAGTCTCCGAGAAGTACAGCGGGAGGGTATGTTTGTGTTATGTGTAACGTTGCTGCATTCTTGGCCAGGTCAGCATTGCAAATGAGATTCTATCTCAATGCTTTTATCTGGTTAAATAAAGGTTAAATAAAAATACTCCTGTTCTGGCTGCCTTACACTGGCTCCCTATAGAACACAGGATATAATTTAAAATTCTTCTTCTCGCCTACAAAGCCCTTAATGGGCAGGCGCCATCTTACCTTAAAGAACTCATTATACCCTACTGTCCTACTAGGGCATTGCGTTCCAAGAATGCAGGGTTGTTGGTTGTTCCTAGAGTCTCTAAAAGTACAATGGGAGCCAGAGCCTTTTCTTATCAAGCTCCACATTTGTGGAATCAGCTTCCAGTTTGTGTTCGGGTGGCAGACACCCTATCCGTTTTTAAGATTGCGCTTAAGACCTTCCTTTTTGATAAAGCTTATAGTTAGGGCTGATTAGATTCAGCCCCTAGTTTTGCTGATATAGGCTTAGTTTGTCGGGGGACATCTTACTTCTTCATTCTCTCTGTCTATACCTGTGTACTCTCATGTTCCGATTAACCCAGCTTCCCCAAATTTCTTTCTTTTTGGTGTCTATATACGCCGGGATCCGGAGTGATGGATGATCCTGTTGCTGCGGTCCTGTGTCCTGGATCGCGAGCCCTGGATCTTGAGTCGTGGCTGTGGTCCTGGATTATAAGTCCTGGATGGATATCCTCGTGGATTCATCTTCCTATTATACACACATGCAGTTCCAAACATTTGGACTACCTATGTTGCAAATGTATTATCTTTTCAATTTATACACGGCATCTATTGCACGTCTGTCCGTCCTGGGAAAGGGATCCCTCCTCTGTTGCTCTCCCTGAGGTTTCTCCCATTTTTCCCTTTAAACTGTGGGTTTTCTCCGGAAGTTTTTCCTTGTACGATGTGAGGGTCTAAGGACAGAGGGTGTCGTATTGTCATACTGATATTCTGTACAAACTGTGAAGTCCACTGGGGTTGGACTTCACAATATCACAAATGTAACATTTGTGATATTGGGCTATATAAATAAACATTGATTGATTGATTGATTGATTGATTGATTGATTGATTGATTGATTGATTGATTGAAGTGCTCACCTCAAATTCAGGTTGAAGAAATATCCATACAATTACTTGAGAAGCGTAGCATGTTCCAATCTCAACCCGGTATCACGGCAAGACGTGAACATGTGACGATTTACCATGCTGGGAGACGTGAAGATGTCACGATTTTGTCCCTTCAAACGTGACAGTTACATGGTATTGTTAACCCATGTTAACCAGTGGAGAGATAACCGGAATAATAAAATAATACAATTCAATAACGTGCTTTAACCACCAGGTGTCCCTTTCTATCAGCTCTGCACCGTTATGGTGTAAATACAGCCTATCTACCAATTGGATCAAATATAAAAGTCAGCCGAATTAGTGTTGATACTGCAAGGAGACGTATTGTGTGAAAATAAATGTAAGATGTTGTTTAATGGCTGATATATGTATGATCCACGTCACGTTTTCAGTGTTGGCGGCAGTTCTCCTGTTTGTCTAGAAGTCTTCTCAGCAGGGCTCTATAAATAGAGAATTACGGCAGATATGTAATATTTAATGTAGCTGAACCGTGTATTACAATGCCGTTATGTGATGACTTTCAAAGAGAAAAGCAAGCACACTCGGAATAAAGTATTATTTTATTTTTAAAAAACGTTTTCAGATTTCACATCACATAAACACCAAATCCCAGCATGCATTGCGGCTAAACCATCCAATCATCGAGCTGAGGATCTTGCCTACGTCTGTTTCCGCTTCCACATCCACACCATGATCCACACGCATGGCTTAACATCGATTTAATACATTAATGTAGTCTTTGTTTCTGCTAAAAGAGGTGTCGACCAGCTGGGGCAACAAGAACATCGGCGTAATCGAGTGTGACTATTACAAAATAAATCATTACGTCGGGGTAGTATTTGCTTCGCATTTCCGGTTATTTCTCCATTGGTTAAGCGAGACCTGCGCAGTTGCGATCAACGTCTTGCTAGTGCGTTGCATGATGGTTAGTAATTTTGTCCGACTTGCTCTGGAGGCTCGCCTACATGAGACGTTGAAATCTCGCGGGACAAAGACGCCCGCAGCCTTGAGAGCGAGGCGAGGCG
Organism: Gymnodraco acuticeps; assembly: GCF_902827175.1. Taxonomy (NCBI): domain Eukaryota; kingdom Metazoa; phylum Chordata; class Actinopteri; order Perciformes; family Bathydraconidae; genus Gymnodraco; species Gymnodraco acuticeps. The sequence goes on along the minus strand of NW_022992150.1, from coordinate 2,053,324 downwards.
CGGCGAGGCGCGGCGAGGCGCGGCGAGGCGCGGCGAGGCGCGGCGAGGCGAGGCGGCGCAGTTCCTCTCCACAGGCTGCGGAAGCTAAATGCTTGATGGGAAACGACTCGCTGGTATCTCGAGCTGAGCGCTCATTGGTGGTTTTTACCCCGTGCTGGTGATGAAACTCTCCACTCGGCTCGGCAAAAGTTTGTTGTTGTTTTGTGTCCGTTTTACGTCGCCACTTCCATTCACATTTTTCATCATTGTTCCACAATGTTTATCATCATGAAATTAATATCTATATGTTATACTATACTTGCACTGCTTACCGTTTTCATACTTTATTTATCTTAGCATATTCATACACACTGTTAATACTGCTCATACTGCTCACAGGCTGCTTTGTATATCTAGTGTATTCATACCCCTCACTGTTTATTCATCATTCAATTCATTTTATATTTTATTCTGTAGATTGTGTACATTACTTTTCACTTTACTGCTTTTTGCACTCCTGGTTAGAAGCTAAAGTGCATTTCGTTGTCTCAGTACCTGTAATATGTGCAATAACAATAAAGTAGAATCTAATCTTGAGCAGGAACAAATGGATTTACTTAGTACATATCTGACATTAACGATTAAACATGTGTGCATTCTTTATAAATGCAAACCGAGTCAAGCCGACTCCGGAGGTGGTGGTATTGTGGTGCTTCCTCCACGGACGCGAGGATTTATTTTGCCATGTTTGAAATCTGGGGGGGCTTGTGTGGTGACCACCTATTAATACACTGGTTCATAATTCACACATGGAACTACAGTTGGGGTTTTGTTTCCACACGGACATGTTATGTGTTGTCTATATATATTGTGTGCCCTCCTGACTTCTCTCTCTTCTTCCCGGACTGCAACCGGACAACATGTCTTGTTCTGCTTCTTAATAAAGTACCCTTTTGCTCTCGGCACTACACTGGTGACCCTGACAAGTCTCGAGAAGTTTCCGGGACGGACCCGAACACGGCAAAAGGAACTCAAGTTTCTTTCTCGAAATGCCGGAGATTTTTTGGAATCGTCCGTGGCTGCCACCGGCACGCGGACTGAGGCTCGGTGCGCGCCCCGCAGAAGAGCTGGGGACGTTGCTCGCCATTCCCGCATCAGCCTTCCATCCAACAGGGGGACGATGCACGACCTGCTGGGTCGACCAGCAAACCAATTGCTACCTCGTGGGCTTGTTTCTTGGTGGCGCACTCCTGGACCCCGTCTCGCCTCGACAGTTCCGGACGTCGCCCATGCTCCATCGGCCCATGGGTGGCGCGCTCCGGGACCCTGTCTGGCCTCTCATCTGTCCACGGCTCCTTCCTCCCGGGGATACCTCGAGGCTTGCCGAGGATTTCGTGCCCGCTGCCGCTGTGCGTTTGCCTGTGGCCGGGTTGCTCTCCTGCTTCCCGGGGATACCTCAACGCCTGCTGGGGACTTCGTGCCCGCCGCCGCTGCGCGTCTGCCTGCGGTCGAGTTGTGCTCCTCTCTTCCGGGGATACCTCGACGCCTGCTGAGGATTTCGTGCCCGCCGCTGTTGTGCGTCTGCCTGCGGCCGGGTTGCGCTCCTTCCTCCCGGGGTGACTGCTCCTGCCTCCCTGGGATTCTGCTCCGTCCTTCCGGAGATTTCATGCCCGCCGCCGCTGTGTCTTCACCTGCGGCCGGGCGGCGCTCTTTCCTGCTGGGTTCGCCACGACACCTACTGCGGCCTCCTTACGACGGCCCATTCCGGCCCGCCCCCGGTGGGGGTGCCGTCGCCCTCGTTAGGGCCCCTACCCTCTCCTGTGGCCCCCTTTCGTCGGCCTGTTCCATGGCCCGGCCCTCGCCTGCGACCCACCCTCCTCGGCCCCTGTGGTGCTTCCTCCACGGACGCAAGGATTTATTTTGCCATGTTTGAATTCTGGGGAAGCTTGTGTGGTGACCACCTATTAATATACTGGTTCATAATTCACACATGGAACTACAGTTGGGGTTTTGTTTCTACACGGACATGTTATGTGTTGTCTATATATATTGTGTGCCCTCCTGACTCCTCTCTCTTCTTGCCGGACTGCAACCGGACAACATATCTTGTTCTGCTTCTTAATAAAGTACCCTTTTGCACCTTCATTGCACCGCCTCTGACTCCCTATCTCTCGGCACTACACTGGTGGTGACCCTGACAAGTCTCGAGAAGTTTCCGGAACGGACCCGAACACGGCAAAAGGAACTCAAGTTTCTTTCTCGAAATGCCGGGTTTTTTTTGGAATCGTCCGTGGCTGCCACCGGCACACGGACTGAGGCTCGGTGCGCGCCCCGCGAAGAGCTGGGGACGTTGCTCGCTATTCCCGCATCAGCCTTCCATCCAACAGGGGGACGATGCACGACCTGTTGGGTCGACCAGCAACCCGATTGCTACCTCGTGGGCTTGTTTCTTTGGGGCGTGCTGCTGCACGTCCCGGCTGCGCTAGCTGACGACGACTAGCGGCTAACCACGAGGGGCTAACGACGGCTAGCAGCTACCCATGGCTGCCAGCTAGCGGCTAACGGCTAACTGTTAACGGCTGTCGACGTATTTCTGTTAACATCTGACTGTTAACAATTTTTTTTTTTTCGGTGCCGGAGAGGAGGTTCGACCAGCCGGTTGACCTCGTGTGGACATTCTCACATTTTTCACCACCTCGACGGCGGTTCCAGACGCCACTCACGTTTTCATGGGCGCCTGGGTGGCGCACTCCTGGACCCCGTCTCGCCTCGACAGTTCCGGACGTCGCCCATGCTTCATCGGCCCATGGGTGGCGCGCTCCGGGACCCTGTCTGGCCTCTCATCTGTCCACGGCTCCTTTCTCCCGGGGAGACTGCTCCTGCCTCCCGGGGATACCTCGAGGCTTGCCGAGGATTTCGTGCCCGCCGCTGCTGTGCGTTTGCCTGCGGCCAGGTTGCTCTCCTGCTTCCCGGGGATACCTCAACGCCTGCTGGGGACTTCGTGCCCGCCGCCGCTGCGCGTCTGCCTGCGGCCGGGTTGCGCTCCTTCCTCCCGGGGGGACTGCTCCTCTCTTCCGGGGATACCTCGACGCCTGCCGAGGATTTCGTGCCCGCCGCCGTTGTGCGTCTGCCTGCGGCCGGGTTGCGCTCCTTCCTCCCGGGGTGACTGCTCCTGCCTCCCTGGGATTCCGCTCCGTCCTTCCGGAGATTTCATGCCCACCGCCGCTGTGTCTTCACCTGCGGCCGGGCGGCGCTCTTTCCTGCTGGGTTCGCCACGACACCTACTGCGGCCCCCTTACGACGGCCCATTCCGGCCCGCCCCCGTGTTGTCTATATATATTGTGTGCCCTCCTGACTCCTCTCTCTTCTTCCCGGACTGCAACCGGACAACATATCTTGTTTTGCTTCTTAATAAAGTACCCTTTTGCACCTTCATTGCACCGCCTCTGACTCCCTATCTCTCGGCACTACAGTATGCACCTTAAAGTTGTTTGCAATCCGCCAAAAAACCGAGAGAAGAAGAAGAAGCCGACTCCGAGCTGTCCGACTTCAGGCGAGCTTTTTGAGACCTCTCTGCGATCGGCTATTCTCGTCTACTTTCAAGGCGAGCCGCAGCTCGTCTCAAACAAGCCTAACACCGTGTAACTGTCACGTTTGAAGGGACGAAATCGTGACATCTTCACGTCTCCCAGCATGGTAAATCGTCACATGTTCACGTCTTGCCGTGATATTGGGTTGTCCAATCTACAATTTACAAAAACATATTCATAAAATCGACATACATTTTAGAGTGAGATGAGGTGTAAACAGGTAATTGTTCATGTTTGTGGTATAAAAATATAGAAATGTATTATTTAGTATTTTAGATGTGTTGAAACGTGTAGCCTATAGGGGGGACTTTAAAGGTCTTTAGGGGCATGCAACTATCCGTGCTTGCAACAAATAAGAAGAGTGAGAAGGAGTTGGACCAAAGGTGACATGAAAGATGGAGTCACCACAGAAACTCATCGTTGAAAGGAAGGTTTCAGTTCCTCACAGACAACAACAGACAAGGCCTTTTTTAAGTTTTGGCTGTAGGTCTTCAGTAAATAGCTCTTAACCATAAACTCATTGTAAATAAGAAGCTGGTAACACTAATCATACAGTTTAATAATGCTAAATATACATTATTTAGAGACAGCTCTACAAGAGCCTTGATTAACCTCTATAATTGTCCCCATTTGATCCCGACGGACAACAACATCTAAGGAGGACAGCTGCACAATCAAAAAGGAAAAGATAGCTTTAGATATTTTCTGTTGGGTCACCACCAGCTGGGTCTTATTTGTTTAGACAGCTTGATGTTTGAAGTCTTGGGTCCTTTTTGCGCAACACGTATTGGCTACATTGGATTTTATTCCTATAAAAGCTGCAGTCATTTCAGTGAAAGGTAGATGCGCTTAGGGTTGAGTTTTGCCATCTCCAACTTGATTTAGTGAGTCCCTCTCTAAACCGGTAAAATGTATGCAGCTATCACGCTCTTCGTCTTCATGTGCCTGTCTGCCACCACCAATGCAGATCACCACCATCATCCTTGTCGTAAGAATTTTACAGTTTCATCTTTTTGGTTATTTTTCTTATTCTTCTTAGTTGCTCGTATGTTATGTAGCTTTCGAGATCACCAAACTTCCTATGTGCCTTAAGAGTAAAAAAGGCCATGGTTATTTAAGATCAAAAAAGTATCTTATCTATTTTTTCTTAGGACCTAACTGACACTGTTTTCTTTCAGATGCACCCAATATGACAGGATTCATGTCCGTGGTGAGTTTTTTTTAAATGTGTCTTTAAAGGCCTGTTGTTCATGTAGCACTTTATTTTAAAGCATTTTAAAGACATTGCTTTTAACCCTTTCTCTCTGACTGTCTGTTCCTGAATTACACCAGCTTGCCCTTAAGGGGGATATAAAGGGTTATGGTGCGTTCACCTACGATTCAATGGGCAAGAAACTACGGTTCAGATCAAACGAGAGCCACCCCATGAACACATCAGTAGGATTGGATCTGCTGATGTTCTTCGACGAGGTAACTAGTTTCTCCCTTTAAAGAAAAGCTTACTTGATGTGGTGTTGCGCCTGTGATGTCTGAATTTGTACCAATGTGTGTCAGGGGATACTCTACGAGATTGACAGCAAAAACAAGAGCTGTGAGAAAAAGACACTGCATTGCACCATGCACCCCCTGGACGTCCCGGATGATGCTACGTTCATGTCTACGGCCAACGGTGGAAGTCCAACCATTGAAGGGGAGGGATTGAAAGTCACTACCTGGACTGGTTCAACGGTGGACATGAAGGGTGAGAGAAATGCTTTAAAATGATATGTAGACTAATCTGTCTTTTTTACAGAGGTCATAAAGACATGTTTTCTCTGTTTTTCAGGCCACTACTCCATGTCTGTAACCATGGGTTGTCTGCCTGTGTGGAGCTTCTTCTTCCACGAGTCCTCATCATTCTTTGTCAGGTTGGTGAAATCTTTTAGGGAAATGAAAACCCTCTAGTATCTGTTATCGGCCCAGGCTTTAATGAATGTCCTTCGAAAAAACCTCCAAGTAATTTTTCATTTCTTTCCAACAGCCTGACCGAGGTTGAAAATGAGATCAAGGATCCTGACCAGCTCCTGGTGCCGTCCTATTGTCTGGCCGTGCCTTTGGAGGAGACACCTGAAGGGACCGTCAATAGTTTCCTCAACGAGTTCATGTAGATGAAGCCTCGCCAGAAGAAAAACAAACCCCTATCCAAGTGTGGCCCGCCAGAGCTTTAGACCTTTTCTCTGCTTTTCATGTGTGACTCTACTTTTGCGTGTTCAACACCGCCCTACATCAAGTCTGTTTCTGTCACATCTTCCAATCCCCTGTATGTCTCTTAATGGATCATCCTGTATACATACACTTTGATGTAAAAGAAAAAGAATATGTCATGGATTATAGAAAAAGTCGTAATTACTAACAGTTTGGTCGCTTTTCAAGTTGCTACTACAAAACCTGTAAAATATGATTAATGGAACAATAAAATGTCAAAGCTGTCAAACGTGTGAAGAGACATGATTTTTCTTATGAAGTGTTTTTTAATTGACTTTGTGCAACTTTATAACAAGCAGGTTTCACTTCAAGAAACAGCAAACCATATAAGGGCTCTCTCCAAATGTATACACTAGGGGGTTCTGGGTAAAAAACAGAGAATTTAACCCCAATTGTCTTCCTGTTCCTTTAACTCACTACCCTATTACCAGAAACATCCATTAAGGAAAGTGCAAATTATGAATTACATTATTTCCATACTTCCACTAGCAGTAAACACAATGTTATCAATAAGCATCTCATAGCACAACTTTGGTAAGAGCTGACTGTCTCCAATAGAGTCTAACAAACAGCCTTTAAATAACTGGAGTAAATAAAAGCTATCCGTATCACTAGGTCGCAATATTAAGACTTTCCTAGTCTAGAGGCCAGTCTACATTGTTCAAGTATGTTCATACGGTTTCAAGATGGTCATAGTAGCTACCTAAAACTGACCAACCAAAATATAACAATAAAGAAAAATTGAAATGCTCATGTCGTGCCTTCTATAGCAAACTTTTACTGATTTATAGAATTTTATTTTTTTTAAGGAAAACCAGTTCTAACATTATTAGAGCTATTTATATAACCTAACTAAACTTACATACAATGTCAAATATTGGAGTTAAACCTTTTAAAAGATTAATTTCCTGCAATGGTTTGCTTTGTTTGTGAATGTAGCTGACCATTGCATAAAAACATATATTGGTGTCATTATCTGTAAAGATTAGAAACATATTTATCTGGGCAACTCCAAATTCTATAGCCTATATATTAATTCAGACAGAGAAAATGATAAGTCTTATAAATACAAATAAATAAAAAATATAAATATTTTAAACTTGTTCTGAGACATTTGTGCTGAAACTCAGATGTGATAAAAATATAAATAAAATGGACAATGCCTGTCAAACATCTCATGGTTAACTACCTTAAAACAGAAGTAAGGATATTTTTTTAACGAAAGATAATGTATGTATTACAGCAATCATTTATTTTAGCTGTTTGTTATGCATTCAGTCTTTAAACAAAATAAGTCCCCACCAGGCAACTGAGCACAAATCTTACAGAGACAGGAATGTATGTCTGTCAAATTATCAATTTATCAGCCCAGCATTTCTACATAATATGTGACTCCACTTTAAGGTAGGTCTAAATGTATTTGTCTTATCACGAAATCTCTTTAAATGACATGTGAAATAAGATGTGTATCTACATGTTTACATGGAATATTAATTGATGGTATGTAATCTAGGTAGTTCCAGTATGTCTCCATTAACAGAGACAAGCAGATTGATCTCAGACTTTGTTGGTTTTTGTTTTAAATTGATATTCTCCTACACATTGAGACAGTAAGCTTCGGAAACTTGAGAAAAGTTAGAAGCAGTGTTTGAATGGCGACAGACTGTCTCCTCTCACCTGCACCTCCCAGACTTACCGACAGGTGGTGTGTGTGCGCTACATGCATAACAACGAAAATACAAACTGTACCTTGCTAGGTTAGCCACCGAGGAGCTTCTCAACGTTAGCTAGCAAATACAACTCTTATTCTGGAGTTTTGGGAAATGACAGTTTGTGCAAGAAATTAAAGAAAGTCTTCTCTTTGCAAAGTCCGAAACGTTTGGATTTTTTGGTTTGAATCCGTCTTTGATTTAAACGAGGTAAGTAAGTTGTAAAATGGCGGATAGCTAGCTAACGTTAGCATTATGGAGTTTGTCATTGATCCTGCTGTAATGGCTTGCTGACCAGGCCCTTAACACATGTGTTTAAGTGTGTGTTAACACACATTCATCATACAGTACCAGAATACATTAAAATTAACGTGATTATTGAAGTCGAGGTAGCATTCCAGCTAGTGTTTGCTAAATAGTGGCCCCGTTAGCCAGCTAGTTACAGCTAATGCTAGGCAAGTTAGCATTAGCAACTGATCTGAACATGTATCACAATCCCAGTCAAGTCAAGCCCAGTTCTGAGTTAGTAGCTCGGTGCGAATAGTAAAGAAGGGGGTCTGAAGGTTGCTAACAGGATAATGTATTGGCCAATATCACATTGAGTGAGGTTAGCTCGTATTAGCCAGCGAGCTGCTCGGCCGTCGTACAGATACGGGGATCGTCAGGAAGCGGTCAGGGAATCACAGACCAGCTCGGGATGAAACATCTGTAGGTGCGTTTGTAGTTCGGAAGTATCAACACTGGCTGTCAGAGATGTGTCAGAAACAACTTGGTTTGTATTCGAAGTAACATTGGAGTTCATTTTTGCAATGACTTGGACTAAATGCCCATGAGGATATCGCATTTCTTGTCTTAAAAAGTAACGATCGTTATTGAGGGACTTGAACCCAGCACGCATTCCTATTTATGGTCATGAGATCCAGAGTCAGCCCCCCGTCTATTCAGAACATGACAGTCATGTTGTGTTGACATGGGCATTTTGTGATTGCCCGTCACAGTTTTAATGTGCCAGTGTTGTGTAAACACGCCCCCACAGGTTTCCCTTCTATCACAGAAGTTCCTGTCACCAGTGGTGTAATGTAACGGAGTACATTTACTCGAATAATTTCCTCTTTTTTTTAATTTAATGTCCCCCTTTATTCAAGAAAATGTAAATGTACATCAAACATTATTACACACAAAACATTGACATCAGTGGTACACAGGTGCATATACAGAGTAAAACATATATAGAAAGAAAGAAAGAAATCTAAAGAAATTATTTATAAAAACGAAAGGTAACATTTCAATTAAATTATTTATCTAATACACATTTGGTTTTGATTACCTTCTTATTTTATTTGAGTTATTTGTTGTACTTGTACTTTATCTAAGTATTCAATTTATGCTACTTTATACCTTTTCTTTACCTAACTTTAAAGGGAAAATATTGTACTTTATTCGCAACTTTATTCCTACTAGAGCTTTATTAACCTTTCAGTTTTAGACTACATCAAGCAAATTATGATGTCTTATAATAATACATTAAGCTACAGAGCATTATAAAATGAATTACCAACTGCTTCATTAAAGTGATGTACATATGTTTTACACCTGTAATAATAATCATTTAGTAATATTATAAGGTCATAAATAAATGGTCCATTCTGCTTAATGAATACTTTTGCTTTTGGCTACTTATAGTATATATTGATACTGAAACTGAAATAAAGATCTGAAGGCATCCTCCACCACAGGATTAAATGTTGAATTAGAAGTTGGGGACAATTAACAAGAACACCGTTGTGTTCATGAAAAGATTTTACAATCAACTGTATGCCTAGAGGAAAGCAGTCACTTGCATACATAGGGATTTTTTCTTGAGTAGCTAGACTGCTGTTTCATGTCACTGCCAGGCTGGTGCATCACGGGTCATTTGTATTTCTGACAATATAAACAAACATGTTCTCTTCTTCCTTGGTCCTGAGTATTACACTCAGTCTTAAATCCGAGACCTGTATCAGATGTACTGATTTGTATGTGAGGTACTGCAGCCAGGGTCGGTGTCCTCATTCATCAACTAACTCCTCTCATCGATCTTTTTTCCAGGTGCAGATTCCTTCTTGCTTGGTGTACAGAGCAGCAGAAGCACTCAGTCCAGCAGATCCAGAAAATGTTAAAGAAATGATAGCAGCGCAGGAATTGCACACAGACTTTCAATTTTCTCAGTAAGCAGTGCATCATTGGATATATATTCCTCAATCAAAAATGTATTTTAATGTTTCTTATTTGTTTGTATGCATGTACACTGTCATGTAAAGCTACAAAAACTATTTAAAAAAAATCTGTTCAGTGATTGTAATTACTCTGTTGTTCACAGAGAGGCAGAATCTCAGTGGTCCTCAGATACTGACTTTGAGGATCCTGATGGCAAAGATGCAAAGACAGCAAAGGGCATGGTACGTTTCTTCTTCTTTCTATGGTTTTGGTCTTCACTTCACACCTTTTACATATCTGTCTGTCTAATTCGGGTCACAGAGACTCTTGAGCCAAGCGCAACATGCATTCGGGGAAAGGCATGGAAAACCCTGGCCCAGATCCCAAGACTAACTGTAGAATGAAATGGATGTTATGCAGAAGCTGTGATTTAGACTGATCAGGAACTCTCACAACTCCCAGTAAACTGATGAGCTTTTCAGTCTACACAAACATATATGGATTGAGAGTTCTGATAACACATTAACAAACTTTCATCTCTGATTTGACATTTTATCCATAACAGGCAGCCAAGAAGGGGAAGAAGGCGCCCGGAGATAAGGCCAAAGGTGGGGGGGCAAGGAAGGCCCCCGGTGCTGGCAGGGTGAACGGCCATCATCAGGAGAACGGGATGGAGAACATGACCCTGTTCGAGGTGGTGAAAATGGGGAAAAGTGCCACACAGGTGCGTAAACACGAGTATGGAGAATAGAGGATGTCTTGTGCTGTGGTTTCTTCTTATCTTCTAATGTTGTTAACATATTTTTTTCACATGGGTGGTAGCTGCAGGTTCCCTTTTTTAAATGTAATTGTATTAGGGCTAGTGATGGGAAGATCTTATTCTGTATCGGAATCAAAAACACTCAACAATAGATCAATGTGACTTTATATCATTGGGATAATAAGAAAATAACTGTCTGGTTTATTTTCCAGTCTGTTGTTGATGACTGGATCGAGGCATACAAACAGGACAGGGATGTTGCTCTCTTGGACTTAATCAACTTCTTCATTCAGTGCTCTGGTTGTAAAGGTAAGTGTCTGACAGGATGAGTCTAAATGTGTAGCAGGTTCGGTGGCTTAAACGAAAAAATGAATATGCTGAACTTGTTTTGGTTTGATTCTTTCCACAGGGGCTGTGAGTGGAGAGATGTTCAGAAATATGCAGAACTCTGAAATCATCCGAAAAATGACAGAGGAGTTTGACGAGGTGAAGCAGGCTTTGTTTCATTCACTCTATTACAGTAATCAGATTTCTAGCATGTTGAAGATATAGAGTGAAATGAATCTGATCATCTCTCTGCTCTCATCCAACAGGACAGCGGTGACTATCCGTTAACGATGTCAGGGCCACAGTGGAAGAAGTTCAGGATAAGCTTCTGTGACTTCATTGCGGTTCTGGTGCGTCAGTGCCAGTACAGCATCATTTACGATGAGTATATGATGGACACCATTATCTCACTGCTCACCGGCCTGTCTGACTCTCAGGTCCGGGCCTTCAGACACACAAGCACACTCGGAGGTTGGTCTTAATGTTTCAATCCACTCAAATGTCCTGCATTATGGTTTGCACGCTGTAATTGCATAGAAGTTGTTTTCCTTCCTGAATTTCGTGGTGTTCTGCAGCGATGAAGTTGATGACCGCCTTGGTGAATGTCGCTCTCAACCTGAGCATCAATATGGACAACACGCAGAGACAGTATGAAGCGGAGAGGAACAAGGTCATTGCAAAGAGAGCCAATGACAGGTTGGAGCTCCTGTTACAGAAGCGTAAAGAGGTGAGAAGAAATATAAACATACAAACATTTCACATGAAATTATATGGTATGCTTCCCATAGCTAAAATACATCTTCTAATAGAGCTTTTAGTCATACCTTTTAGTATTTCGTCATTCAGGGTTCAGAAGCCACACACTCTTTTTTGTTTGTCTATTTTCATGTAATTATTCTAAAAAGTATCCCTTTTTGTTTTTCTTTCAGCTTCAAGAAAATCAAGATGAAATCGAGAACATGATGAATGCAATTTTTAAAGGAGTTTTTGTTCACAGATATCGGTAAGTGAATATTGATTTACTAACACACTGTATACTGACTGCGATTTCACTGAGGAGCCTGTCACGACAGTCCAACAGGAACCTTGCAGTGTTCACTGCTGGCGTTTGGCGCCCTCTAGTGGGAAATAATTGTTAACACTATTATAAGCCCTTATGATTTAAAGGTGCCATGTCATGGCCATTTCTACTGATCATAATTCCATTGTTGAGGTCTACTAGAATAGATTTATATTGTGCAATTTTCCAAACTCACATTGGTTTCTCATACAGCATCTCTGTAGTATGTGTATTCACTCTCTGTCCTAAACGGCTTGTTGGAGCTCCTGCCTCACCCCCGCCCCCCCTTCCCTGTGAGCCCACTGTGTTCTGATGAGTCCACCACCGTTACAGCTGGACATCAGTGATTATGTGTTACAATGGCGTTTGTTAGCAACCAGGAAATGACACCAGTAAGGACAAACAGATGAGAATGCTGCGTGGGGTCTGGGTGCCGTGTTGGCGGGACGTTGCGAGGCTCGCTGCTCCGCCCTTTGAGGCTCGAGGAGCGGACAGTGTGACCTGACTGGTGTGGTTTCCTGGTTGCTGCGTGGGCTTGGCGAGAGCGCTAGACACAGCGATACCCAGCGATACCCAGCCCGAAACCAGCCCGAGCACACACACACACCCGCAGCCTGGCTGTGAGTCTGTGTGTGAGCACACGCACACACCCGCAGCCTGGCTGTGAGTCTGTGTGTGAGCACACGCACACACCCGCAGCCTGGCTGTGAGTCTGTGTGTGAGCACACACACAGACTCACAGCCTCGCCGCGTCCCACCGTCTCAGGCTGAGAAATCCCCGGAGCTGCAGCTGAGAAAATATTGAGTGTCTGTGTGTGAGGAAGTCCACGGATTACTTAACGTAACGGCTCCGCAGATTGGTCCATTTGGACCAATGGGTCCATTTGGGTCGTCGTTACGCCACTTAGTACCAGGAAGATAAATCTCCAACTGTGTTAGAGTTTTACTCGCTACAGGGGGTACTTTGAGGGTTTTTGACTTGCAGACCGTTTACATGCAGAAAAACCTTCATAACACACAAGGGGACGGGTAATAACCAGAAAAGCATGACATGGGAAGTCAAAGCTCTTACAGCTCTGAACAATTGTCTTTTCATAATGGGATTTTATAATATATGAAATGACTAATTAAATACAATCTGTTGTGCTTTGCCAGTGATTCCATTGCTGAGATCCGTGCTATTTGTATTGAGGAGATTGGAATGTGGATGAAGCTGTACAGCGACGCCTTCCTTAACGACAGCTACCTGAAGTATGTTGGCTGGACAATGCATGACAAGGTGAGCTCACAGACTGCCTCTGTTTTGTGAATAAACAAATAATCTTTACTGAAGCAAAGCTGATGAAGTGACAAAAAACTGTCCACATAAATCGTCACAATTTAGACCAACTTCAAATCTCAGTTTAAATCAAACTAACCAATCCTGCCTTTCAATAGATGTTAGAGTACAAGCCACACATAGTCCTCCTTGTTTAAATATTTGTACTGTGAAAAGCAGCTAATGATTGGATTATTTTTCATTTGAGACTCTAGTAACATTAGAAATGTCCCTGTTTCCTCTCTCTTATCTCTTTGTTCTGCACCAGTGGTGCTCGTGTGTTCTCAGTTGTTTTAAGTCTATGATATGATTTGTTTACAATCTAAATCATAAAGAGAAATGCATCAATATCAGCAGAAACAGTAGACAAAGACTACAATATTATGTCTATATACTGTATCAACATTTGATAAATACTTTTGACTTTTAGCATTGAAAAAAGCAAGTCACCATTTTTTGTTTGGGGCTAAAAAGTAATAAACATTTTTAATTAGGTTTATGGTAAAGTAACATTTGAGTTTTCACAACAAAATAGGGTAGATATTTATGTATTTCTCCTGTCACTCCAGCAAGGGGAGGTGCGCCTGAAGTGTGTGAGCGCCCTGCAGGGCCTGTTCTACAGCCGGGAGCTGGGCGCCCGACTGGAGCTCTTCACAAGTCGCTTCAAGGTGAGCCAGCAGGAGCACCACCTCAGTGCCAGTTAGTCTTAAACACCATGCAAAATGTGGGGAAATGAGAGGCTTTACACTTCACTTGTTGCATCTTTATATGCAGATAACTTCAGATTACCCTTGCATGATATGACAACTAATGTTTCGGTTAAGATTTTGTAACAAAAGTTACTCTCATTGACAGGACCGCATCGTGTCTATGACTCTGGACAAGGAATATGATGTTGCAGTGCAAGCCATTAAACTTCTGACTCTGGTCCTGCAGTGAGTAACCTCCTTTCCTCCTGAATGGCATTCTGCATGTAATCTTGGTTAATGAATAAGAATAATGTGGCAATACGCATTAAAGTAAACATGCCAAATCTCACTACAAATTGGGATTCAACATATGTGGCTCAAGGAAGGGGTTATTATTTTGAGTTTGTAATACAGTAGCTGAGTGTAAAAGGGGGAGGATATTACATTTTTGATGGCTTGAATATTCATGGTTTTTCCCTAATATTTTAAACAAATCATTTACACATTTACCTAGTCTTATCTCTGATGGCTGGCCTCCATTAGTAATACAGTATGTATTTGTTCTAACAGGAGTAGTGATGAGGTTCTGACAGCAGAGGATTGTGAGAGCGTTTATCATCTGGTTTACTCAGCACATCGACCCATCGCTGTTTCAGCAGGAGAATTTCTCTTCAAGAAGTAAGTGTTTTTTGAAACAATTGAACCGTTACTTTGTGATTACATAAGACATTTATTATATATTAAACTATTTAGGTGTCAGGGGTGTTGCAGAAGTCTGGTTCATAATCCACTTCAAATGAAATAAGCTAATTTTGGATTCCAAAGTTTCTCTTGTTCCGCAGCAAAAACATATGTAGAAGACTAACAAATTGTTCTGTCCGCTAAGTTGACTTTGTAAGATAACCTTAAATATACTAAGTAAGTAGAAAAGATGTATTAGGAGTTATGTTGAATCCATCAAACAACCCCTTCAACAGAGCTTCTTAAAAAGGTATCCTTATAGAAATTGCATTGCAGAATCCATGTGGAATATCCATGTAACCTCTAGCTTTACAATCAATTGGCAGTCAAACAGTGGAAAGCTACTTTGTTATTCTTTTAATATCAAAACTAATTGGAAAACCTGTGAAATAAAAAAAAATTGGTGATGTGACTCTTTGTCTTTATGTGTGTGACACCCCATGTATTATCTCTCCTCAAAGTGACTGAAGGCAGAGCAGATGTTTATTCCACCTTCACAATACATTTTCAATAAGCCTTGTTTTTGTTATTCAAGGCTCTTCAGCCACCGTGGCCCTGAGGAGGAGGGATTACCCAGGAGGGGCAGGCAGAGCCTCAATGGAGGCCTTATCAAAACTACTGTGTTCTTCTTCTTGGAGAGCGAGGTAACGAGCCTCTGTCCATCTAAAGAACACTTTGATTCTACTGTTCAGATCTTATTTTTAGTTTTCTGTGAGATAAGATCATTACAATTCCATAAATCAAATGGTTTCCTGAAAACAAGGAATCTACTTTGTTTTTATTTGATTTAATAACATTTAACCATTTGATGTGTTACAGCTCCATGAGCATGGGGCTTACCTGGTGGATAGCCTGTGGGAGTGTGGCTCCGAGCTGCTGAAGGACTGGGAGACGATGATCAGCCTGCTGCTGGACGAGCCCGCGGCAGGAGAGGAGGGTAAACATCCCCTTTTTTTAATAAAATAAGCGGCTCAGATTTATCTTTGGTTGTTGTAGTAATTTGCGTAAGTCTTTTAACGATATTAACTGTCTACGTCTGCCATCTTTAGCACTGACTGATGGCCAGGAGACGGCCCTGGTGGAGATCATGCTCTGTGCCATCCGGCAGGCCTGTGAGTGCCACCCTCCTGTCGGCAGAAGCACAGGGAAGAGGGTGAGTGTGTGGTCATCAGGCTCCACATAGAGAGGGTTGATTGTTGAATGATTTCATGTTATTTACATTGTTGGATTTCTGTGCATTGAAAAGGTCCTGACTGCGAAGGAGAAGAAAACGCAGCTGGATGATCGGACACGGATCACAGAGATGTTTGCAGTCGCGCTGCCTCTGTTGTTGGGAAAGGTGATTTTTATCATACACTGCATCAAACAGAGAACAAAGGCTGGTTTGATTCTTAACCATTTTACCTTTTATCTCTTTTAGTACTGTGTTGATATCGATAAGGTGACCAATTTGCTACAAATACCAAAGTACTTTGATCTTGACATCTACACAACTGGCCGTCTGGAAAAGGTTTGTCAGTCTCTACATTTGTTCTTGATTGTGCATTTTGTAAATAGCATGCGGCATCAGGTAAACATGTGTTTTCATATTCTCATGAAGCATTTGGATGCCTTGCTGCGGCAAATCTGGGAGGTCCAGGATAAGCACACAGACATAGAGGTCCTGGAGGCCTGCTCTACCACCTACCACTATCTCTCCAACGAAGAGTTCACCATCTTCAACCGCGTGAACATCGCCCGCTCCCAGCTGCTCGACGAGCTGGTGGACAAGTTTAACAGACTGCTGGAGGACTTCCTGCAGGAGGTGGGGGCTGTAGGAGTTTTCCTTTGTGTGGATAGCATGAAAGAATGTTCACAGGCGACTTCGATACAATGAATGTCAGGGTTTGACAAGGTTTGACCTCTTGTTTGTCAGGGTGAAGAACCAGATGAGGATGATGCCTACCAGGTTCTATCCACACTCAAGAAGATCAGCGCTTTCCACAAGTAAAGTGAACATGTTAACATTTCAGATGCACTATCCGCCATTTTAGTTCAATTTTGGTTTTATTTGAAGGGGGAAGAAGATGTAACTAATGGCATTTGTGTGAACTATGAACTACATATTAACTGTGTATAATTTGTTTTCTTTTTGTTTCCAGTGCACATGACCTCTCTAAGTGGGATCTCTTCACCAGCATCTACCGGCTGCTGAACACCGGTCTGCAGAACGGGGATATGCCTGAGCAGGTAACAGCAGACTCACTTTGTCAGAAACTTCTCCCATAATGTCAACCAACATGTTCAGTCAATTAGTGAAAATATAGTACATGCACTTGTATAAGTATCCAGGTTACAGTGGGTTTCCTCCAGTAAGCCAATTTCGTACACTTCTTTTGAACAAGGGACTTGGTTTCTGTTATCAGAGGATCACGGGAATTGGTTTCTAATGAAAATGACATGACATACAGGGAAAGTAACAAATAATAAAATAAATAGTAAATATGAGAGAACGTAGTGAAGTTTGGGGGAGGGAGGAATAACCGACTTGCATCACTGATTAATATCAAGGTTACTACCATAGACTGTATATGGTTACTGCTCTGTATGTAAATAATTGTATCTGAGTAACCTGGTTATTTAAGTAAATAAATGGCTCTTCTGATGTGCTTTCCTCCTTTCCCCACAGATTGTGATTCACTCATTGCAGTGCACACATTACATAATTCTGTGGCACCTAGCAAAGGTTTCAGACGGCAGCTCAATAAAGGTATTTACTTATTTTTCACATAGCACTTATTTTGTCTATTGTCATGACAAATATAGCTACCATTTACCATAGATTCTTTTATTGCATTCTACTATGGGGCAACTGTCACTACACTACATTTTTACTACTACTACTACTACTACTACTACTACTACTACTACTATTCTTATTGATTCTGATTTAAAAAGGTTGAATTATTTATTTGATATGCAAAGTGTACATAAGGTATTATGTGCATGGCTCTTGCAGACACAAGAGTCTCATCCCAATACCCCTCCTCGACTCCTCCTTTCCCTCACTCGCGTCCCTTCCTTGCATCTTAGCACCGCCTCCGTAAGATGCGAGCGAGAGACACGAGGAGGTGACGCGCGGACAGAGGAGTCCTCAGGTATTAATTGGGATGTCCTCGTTCACTCAAACGTCACTCTTAAACGACGTCTGTTAATGATGACATGTGCACAGCTGTATCCCCTCTCATCAGGCTTAACTGAAGAACCCTTTAGAACCGGCCCATTTGTTGTTAAATATTTATTTAAATGAATGAATCTTTCTCTTGTTAGTCAAGGAATTCAATGTATGATGGTTGGTCCTGCTTTTGTGTTCCGTTTTGGTGTAAAAGGTAGCCTACATTTAAATAAATATATAATTATAGTAATGTGAAAGCCTTTTAGAAATGAATTGCACATAATAATTCCCACGGAGCTGTGAGCACTTATACATTTATGTGACGCTTTTCCACTCATCTTCCAGTTATCGGTTTTCCTCTGTTGAAATCGACCAGCTGTGAAGGTGGGGGCGGGGCTTTTATATGCGAGTAGTGAAAACACTTCCGCGTAGTCTTCTCGCGTGTATCCTCCCTTTCGTCTCCTCCCGCACCCCTCCTCCCGCACCCCTCCTCCCGCACCCCTCCTCCCTCACCCTCCTCGACTCCTCCGTGTGCATTTCAGCTATTGGGACGTCCTTCAAAATGACGTGTCTTGATCGATTTCCGGGTCAAGTCCCGGAGGAGGGGAAGAGAGGAGTCGAGGAGGGGTATTGGGATGAGGCTAATGAGTTTTAGAGTACCATTTACACATCTTGTCAAACTCACAAAATGTATAAAGAAAGCTTAGTGTTTTCATCTTAAGGCACTCACTGACAGCTAAAGGTTTCAGTAAGTAGCAAACATGAGTTTATATGAAGTCCAGCTGGTAAAACTACGATACTGACTTACTGTGTTTTATCTTGTGTTTTCGACTGCTAAAAAGAATCGAACACTAATTCAGTTAGTATTGACTAACTGAATATCTGTTCCTTTTAGGGTGACATGGTGACCTTGAGAAAGCAAATGAGAGCTTTCTGCTTAATGTGTCAGCGTTACCTAAACGGTATCAACAACGCAGTTAAAGAGCAGGTGGGTTATGCTGAAAGGACAGCTCTTTAATTCATGATTTTTCTACATTGCCTCTCATGACTTGAACATGTTCATCAATGCTTAAGTGTTGTGTTTATTTCAGGCCTTCACCATTCTATGTGATCTCCTACTGATCTTCAGTCACCAAATTATGTCTTCAGGCCGGGAACAACTGGAGCCTCTGGTCTTTATGCCAGACTCCTCTCTGCAGGCCGATCTGCTCAACTTCATCCTAGATCAAGTGTTCATTGATCAGGATGATGACAACAACAGCACAGGTCAGAGTCGCTTAGCATTGCAGAAGTGTGAAAAGTGACAAAGCATGGACTACTACTGATTGTTTTTATTTATTTATTATTTTGTATTTTCCAGATGGACAGCAGGATGATGAAGCCAGTAAAATTGAGGCTCTGCACAAGAGAAGAAACCTTCTAGCTGCCTACTGTAAATTAATCACTTTCAATGTGGTGGAAATGAACACCGGAGCAGACGTATTTAAACAGTACATGAGGGTAGGTTTTATATCATTTTAATTGAGTTGTAAATATTCCTCCTACCCTGCTCTCCTTGCTAACAGCATTCTTTTCCTCTTTCCTCAGTATTACAATGACTACGGAGATATCATCAAGGAGACGATGAGTAAAACAAGACAAATCGACAAGATACAATGTGCAAAGACACTTGTATTGAGCCTGCAAACGGTAAGAGTGGAGACTCTCTAACATAACTTATCTATTGTTGCCTTGCTTATTTTTCTTTACGGAACACATCGGTAGATGCCAGCAAACGAAAACAAAAGATTAAGTATTTACTGACTTTCATGGTAATTTAAAAGGCATCAGTTATACAAAAGCTTGATCCAGTGTACCACGTAAACACAGGAAGATGATGGTCTTTGGAGAAGGTTAAAAGAAGTGTATTTCTGTGGTTTTCTTTTATAGTTATTCAATGACATGTTGTCTGAACTTGGCTTCAATGTCGACCGCTCAACATCAGCCTTCTGTGGCATAAAAGAGCTCGCCCGACGCTTCTCGTTGACTTTTGGCTTGGACCAGGTGAAGACCAGGGAGGCTATTGCCATGTTGCATAAGTAAGTAACCATCCTGAGACGAGGCCTAATGGTTTACAGCTTTACAATCCAGTTCTTACTATGACAGCCGGTTTGAATGAGCAAGGCAAATCATTATTTCCCTCTGTGTTTCAGGGATGGAATTGAGTTTGCTTTTAAGGAACCGAGTCCCCAAGGACCAGGGAGTCCACCTCTCAATCTCTCTTTCTTGGATGTCCTGAGCGAGTTCTCCAGCAAACTACTTCGGCAGGACAAGAGAACAGTGTACGTTTGTGTGTCTGATTGTGTTTAGCATGAAGCTGAGGAGTTTTCTCACAAGTTCCTGAGTGTGACTGTTGCATTTTGTCACTTGTACAGTCACACATACCTGGAGCGCTTCATGACGGTTCAGATGGCCCTGCAGCGAGAGGACTGTTGGCTGCCCCTCATCTCCTACAGGAACTCCCTGCAGGCCAGAGGGGACGATGACACCATGTCTGTCCTCAGTGGGATCAGCAGTCGGGGGTCCACCAGGAGCAAGAAGGCCAAGCCAGCCACTGCTAGCAAACGGAAATATCCTGAAGGTGGGCGACTTTTGGAATCATTGTACTCAGTCATATAAGTTACTTCCTGAACTATTAGAGATGGAGTTGACACAGAAAGTAATGTCACAAACACCCACACACAAACAACATGACATTTGTGTGGAAGATGACGTAAGACCCAAAACCTGTAAAACCTGCAAGTCCAAAATCAGCTGTGTAGGAAAAACCTTAAAAACAAGATTTTTACAACCAGAATGTCCCATATTTAGTGCAGTTTTGGAGAAAATGTAAGTTATTCTAAGTTTATTTAACAGTCAATGTTTTTTTATGAACATACAATGTTTGTGTATGCAAATTATTAAGTTCAATTATAGTTTTAAGAAAGGGGTCCAACTTTTAAAACAATCATATGTGTATATATAGAGCCTGTGACCTAAGTTTTTCACTGCCATATCTACACTGTCGCTAATGTGCAAATGACAATAAAGCCTTGAATTGAATTGAATCCAACAAGAAAAATGCAATTAGTGCATCTCTATGTAAACCCCAAAGTGCCCCCCTTTGCAGAAAACAATATTAGTTTGTCATTACCGTTGCTAAATAGCAAATACATAGACACAAAGTTGTAAATGCTTGGGTGTTTTTTACCCCTTTTAAATTGAAACGCATGCTAAATTATTTTCTGTAGCAGAAGAGAGCAGCTGCAGCAGCAGTGATGCAGTCTGGATGAACCGTGAGCAGAACGCGCAGACGCCAGTGACGATGCATTCGCCAGTGATGATGCATTCGCCAGTGATGATGCATTCGCCAGTGATGATGCATTCGCCCCACCTCACCTCCACCGTGCTGAGGGATCCAAAGAAGATGAGGCCAGAAGACAGCTACACCGGCGCTTACAGCATGCCGACAGAGCAGCTTCCCCATCAGCCTGTGCCTCTCCAGCAGCAGCAGCCACATCACCATCATCAGGCTGCCATGGATTACAAGTAAGAAAACATTGAATTTACCTTGAAGTGAATATTGCAAATGTTGCTTTTGTTAAACTATGGGATTTAAGATGTCGTGTTAAATAATGAACACACTGTACCCACAGTACACAGGTTACTTGGATGTTGACACAGAGACAACAAGCTGAGGCCCATCAGCAGCAAGAGCGGGTCAGCATGCAATACGCCAAGATGAGGAACCACATGCAGCAAGCAATGTAAGATGGCACTCCTCTTCAGAGTATATAAGGTCGCATTCACACCAGCCTTGTATAGTCCGGTTGAATCGAACCCTGGTGCGTTTCACCACTTGGTGCGGTTCGTTTGGGTCGGTGTGAACGCAGTCCGCAGACCTCTAAAGTGAACAAAACAACCGGACTCTGGTCCGCTAAAAAGAGGTGGTCTCGGATCGCTTGCAAGTGAACTCTGGAGCGTTTCATCACTGGTGTGAACGCAGTCCGCACCAAAATATAGGAAGCGTAGTATTTACGAGTCACAAGAATGCGGATGTCTTCAAAATCTTTAGCAAAAGAGTAAAGCAGAATGAAGTGTTGAACAGTGTGTCAAAATGCTCCGTCAACAATACATAAAAGTCAGAGCCACCTGTCGTCTGTGAAACGCTCTCCTTACTGTAGAACGTCTCTCATTATATGTTATAATGTTTTTTATCGCACGTTGTCTGATTATATAATTATACGCTCCACATGAAAATAACCTGCCGATGCTCCATGGCGGAGGCTCTTGTAGAGTGCCGGGATTTGCGTGTTTACCCCCTTAATGTCTGACCAATTGTTAAACAGCATTTCCGTGCACATGACTTGTGTTTAAAGTTCATAGTCTGTTTGAGTTTTGCCCAATGCAAACCGAACCTTCTGAAAACTGAAACAATGTAACAAACTGTCATCTGGTGCACTCAGTCTATGGGTGTGCACCAGAGAAGCGGACTATTAGGTGTGAATGCGACCTAAAACTAAAACAAAGTAACAGGTTTTCTTTGTATTGACATCCATACATAAATAGTAAAGCAAAAACCCCTAACAAGTATCTGTTTGTACTGCTCAGTCGCCGAGGCTCAGGACTCATGGAGGACGATGAGGAGCCAATAGTGGAGGATGTGATGATGTCATCAGAGGACCGCTTGGAGGACATTAATGAGGGCATGGACTTTGACACAATGGACATTGATTTGGTAATTCAAAGCTGCAAGAATGTGTTGGATAATTTAAAAAAATGTTGCTTATTAACACATCCAGCAGTTACAGAACAACATTATACATTATTTTAACTGTTTGTGTTACAGTGATTGTAAGTCTAGCATTCACTCATGTTATGGTCTGAGGGAAATATCTGCCTCCTTATTTGATAAATGCTCCACTTTGTTAACAAGTCACTATCACTAACTGTCTGTCTGCTGTTTGGTGCTGAGCAGTTTTGAACAGTGGGGTTTTAAAACGTTTTCTCTTAAAACAGCTGCTTGCCTTGACAGTTGTTATGACTCAGTCATGCGACTAGTTGCAACATTTCCTAGGACGTTTCCTTTAAATAACAAAGTGTTGTTGCTTTGTGCAAAATAACAACATTTGCACATGAGAATAATTTTCAGCATTTGATAGTTGATGAAGCACATTTGTTTCTATCTGTTTTGTCAAACTGAATTTCTGACCCAGCCGTTATTTTTCAGCCTGCATCAAAGAATCGCAGAGAGAGAACTGAACTAAAACCGGACTACTTTGATCCGTCTTCAATCATGGATGACTCGGTAAGTATTTACTTATTTGCTTCTTTTAAAAAGTGCCCATCATTACTCACAATTGTAGGCCTGTTACCTAGAGGGATGCAGGGTGGTAGCAATAAATAGCATTAACAACAATAACAATGGATTCCTAAGGCAACCCTACTAGATAAAAACCCCATCAACAACTCCAGAGTAATGTCAATAAACCACTTTACTAGTTCTGTTAACCTTCATGGCTTTTAAATTGTTAATTGAATTGTGTGTTTTTTTTAGGTTCTCAATGTTTCCATGTTCTAAAACAAATGGATGCATCAAGGAGAATGTGTTATCAAATCCTTGGAAGATAAGATTGATGGCTGTTCTCTGTGAAAATCAGAATGGAGCGAAATGGACTGCTATAAATGGTTTGTGAGACACCAACATTTGCCTCTTTAACACTTTGTTAAACATTTAGAGCGAGAGCTTGAATTTGAATTTTATTCTGATATTTTCACACACAGGACTTTTGTCACGTTGCAGCTGCAATGTTTCTGCTTTTGTTCAGTTACCCTTAAAACAACCTGATGTTAGTTTAGCAGTACATACAATATGTGGCAGGTGCATGGTGAGGGGATAATAACAGATTGAAATTCAAATTAGTTATATATACCTTTAATCTTTTTGATTCAGTAGACAGGAATTGTCTGATGTAAATACATAGTGGCCAATATACAGGAGGGGTGAACACAATTTCATGAACACCAGTTGATAGAAATACAATAACCCTGCAAAATAATGCTTCAGTGTTCAGTCAAACACTATAATGACACTGCACTTTCTCACAGAGGTATTCATTAATGTCTATGATCATTTAACAGCCATATTTTTAGAAATGATCATAGACTCCAATCAATTCCTCTCTGATGCAATCTTAACAGAAATTGAACGTCATAAGATTAGTAGAATCAACCTTATTACAGGGCTATTGAATTGGACTGCATTATAATGTAAAGGTGTCAGCGATATTGCGTTTCCCTGCCGTACTTTTAAACTGTAGAATTTGGCATGGCATGTAGCCATATATCAAAACATGTATACAGTAAAGTATAATGTGAACTGGCGTCTCATATTGCTCAAAGGCCTTGCCAGAAATGATATACGACATTCTCCGATTTCTTTGTGATGGTGTTTTTTAGAAATGTATGTGTTCTGCTTTTATACCTTATGGATGACTTTCATTTATAGATATTTTGTAATGACAATCAAATGTAAATGAATGATTTCTAATCATGTTATTTCACATAGATGTTGAAATAATCATTTTTAATGAAAATGATTATGTTACTAAAGATATGGCCAGTTGTTTGTATTTTCTTTGAATCTCTTTAATATGAATGGGGCAGAAGTAAAGCATTGCTCAAATGTAGTAATTTGACAAATTGTTGACTGCATCTACAATTCTTTTTTGAATATTGGGAGCATTCAGAGTATCATACATACAATTTTGACTCAACCTTAAACATGAACCTATAAACCATAACCTCCTATATCTTAACTATTTTCTCCACGGTATAGTATCTAGTAATATCTTATAAAACAGATATGCCATAGATTAAATCTTTAATAGAAAATGATTTTTTTAAACGGGTGAGAAAGCTGTGTGTGGTTTGTTTTTTTCCAGTTTGAAAGTGTGCAGAGGATTTTTTCAAAAGCCAATTTATTTGATGAGCCACTGTTGTGTGTATAAGAGTAATAGAATTATTCTAAATTACAAAGTTTTAGAATGCTTTAGTCATCTATCATAGTATCAGAATTGTATATTATACAATTATAGATGTGTAATATATTGTGAATCGGTGCTCATTTTATCCTTGTTTCTTTTTGCTTGAAATTTTAGGGAGAGTTTAAATAGAATGTAAATATTTGAAGTTCACCTACTACCTTGCAAGTATACATACAGTACATTGTTTTGTTTGTCTTTCAATGGGTTGTTGCGATATTTCTTTAACTCTGTGTATAGGTCTGGTGGGCAGAATAAGATTTAATGGAAAATGGTGTATTCATATTGTAGTTAGTAACAAGACCCTAATATTCCTCCGAATCTCATCATAAACTGGACAAAACGGATCACATGGTTTTTAACATTGCCATATACATACTGACTATTCATATGAGGCAGATGAGAAAAATACATCTTAGAATTGCTTGTATATTTACATGAATCCTTCATTTTGAATCTTTGTTTGCATTGAACTGCTGAAAATGTGCATACATCTGTATGTGTACACATTTAAATATTTGTGTATATTAAATTTGTGTTTTTATTCTATTTGTGTCCTATTGTATCCTTTACTATTTGTATTTATGTCTGATGATGTAACATGAACCTGTGTGGTATTTTAATTAATACCTCCAAGTTGTAGTTCATATCATATGAATGAAAAGTTGCAAGAAAAAAATACTCTCTTAGTTTTAGTTTATTTGTTAAATATACTACAACATTTAGCCATATTTAACCCATTTTCTTTAACAATACTATTAATTAAGTTAACATTGATTGGCTTTTCAGTTTAAATAAGTTTAGCGAACATTTTTGAAACCATGGTTACACTATTATTTGTTAAATGAAGGTGGCTTTTACACCTCCCCCACCCAAAAAAAATGAGTTAGTTATGTTATTTAAGTTTAGTCGAATGTCTTTTATCCCGTTAAAATAACCGTTTGAAAGAAATTGGACGATACGGAGCCCTCTATAGTCCTGGAACACAGAGTACCGTACTAACAAAGCCCTCAGACAACCCTCAGTGTCCCACCACGCAACACTGAGCTAGCAGCTAACCACCACATTTGACCCTGTGTGTGCCATGAGATGAATTAGACATCCGGGCTGTGTGTATGGAAGATGGCGACACTTATCCTCCCTGGTGAATGGATCAAAAACTGGGAAAAATCTGGAAAACACGAGTTGTGAGTATAGCTGAACTTCAACACAGTGCCAGGGGTTACCGTGGGTTAATAGCAGCTGACTGATATAAACCAACTAAAAAAATGCGTAGCTAATATTGCAGTTGAGGCCAATCTTCTAAGTGTGGTCTGGGGCTAACAGAAGCGTTAACGTTAGCAAGCTACACAAAAAACATTTCAAGTGGCTTGCTAACGTATATCCACGTCGCTATTTGGAAAATATTCGGATATACTAAATATTTGCAACTAGACAGTATATACCCTTTTCTTGAAATTTAACTAGCTAACGTTACCTGCATGCTAGCAATTTTGCTAGCTTACGCTCTTGATTTGTAAACACTGGCTACCAACGCTAAGCTAGTTAGCACCAATGTAGCACACTCCCCAACTGCTTCGATAGATTCAGGATTTGTAATTGCATTGCATTTGATGCCAACAGTCATGTAGTTACTTGGCGTCATTTCCCAACACACAACAGAGAACAGGTGGCGGATAAACACTTTATAGCCAGAGTTGTGCACAGTAACAGTAATGTTGTAGTAATCAAGTGGAGGGAAACGACTAAGCTTGATATAACGCTATAGCAGTTAGCGAGCGTTAGCTGCAACATTAGCAACGGTGTCTGATTGTCTTGTTGGATGTTGTTTTGCATATGCATGGCAGCATGAAAACGAAATATGCCATTTCATGTTTTTATTCGAACTTCTGTTCAGAAAGACTCTGCTCACACTTAACCTTGTTAGCTAACGTTTACTTTAATATAGATACTTGTGTACCCCATCAGTTAGCTTACGTATTGACCATGGTATGACGTTAGCTAACTCAAATGTCGATACAAAGTTATGCAATTTGTGCTAACCATCAGCCAGCATTAACTTTATGGGCACAGAGGGAAAACCACCAACCCATCCTAAGGCAGCACCATGGATGCTCGCCCTAACAACACCTGGCAATCAAAACTTATGAGAAAATTGTCCTGTAGCTATATGATTGTGTTATAATGGAAAATGTCGACCTAAAGACTCTGTTTTTCTTGAGCTAATCTTTAATGTAAAGGCGGAGACACTAAAGGTGCCTATCCATAGTGCAACCTACTATAAGTTGTAGGCCTTGAATCTTAAAGTAGGGCCTGCAGTAGGATGCACCAACTCAAACTACTCAATTGTTAGTCGTGTATCTAACAATTGTGTATTTAGCAATTCATTTTGATACTTTATTGAGATATGCAACAAATAATCAATTGTAAAACATACGAATTGAGAAATAACAAAACACGTTTTCAAACAATGTACAATATTCTCCCTCATGCACATTCTCAGCTGCTGGGCAGAGCTGAGATCCACCTGTAAAGTAATCCAGTAGCCACTAAACATGCTTAATAAATGTTATGTTGAGGAAATACTTTTTACCTTCATATAAAACTATTAAATAATTTCACAATAAGTATGTGTCTATTTGAGCACCTCTGTTTTAAATCCTCAAGTTGGAGGGTCATGGTTAAAGGTCCCATGTCAGCAAAACCCCACGGACTCCCTATCACTTGAAGGATGTCACCCTATTCCTACCATCATTATTGCAGGAGGCCAGAGGAAGGCCATTTTCCATATGCTGATTAAAGAAGGGTCACATTGTTTATTTTTTTACCAACTATTTTCCAAGTTAAATTGTGTTTTTTTTATTTGATCACAACCATCCAAACAATATAGTGATATTAATCATTAGTACGATTTAATCATTGTGATTACCAGAGTTAACTGAACCACTCTATGTTTGACCTCAGGTTCCTGACACACAGCTGTCAGTTTGGTGGTGTTGAGCATCTCAGATGGAGCGATACATGAATAGTAGTTCTCTAGCAGCTTTAGTTTTTTTCGTGGAAAGCCATTGAGGCGGCACATTATATCTGATCAGTGGTCTTCTTTGCTAGTTCTTTGAGGCTTTGAGTATTATTTTTTCAGGAATTAATTTAATATGCTAAGAAAAATAAATGTTAAAAGTTGAATGATATACATTGTGTTAACTAAAGGAAGATTCAACGGCTATGGTTTGTAATGTCTGTGTTATCTAACTGACCATCATTTTCTTTTTTTTCTTTCATAGTGTACAACTCTGCAAAGACCTTACAGAGAAAACAGACCATGGAAGTGAAGTTAGAGGTAAGTTGACATTTGAAAATGACCTCAATTCTGTAACACACTTGTTTTTAGTTTGTCTTTCAATGTACCTTAACGTCCCTGTTTTAAAGACACTCATGGAAATGGTGGTACTTTGATTTGGAAAACAAATAATTTAAACAAATGCGTTTAAGTTAAACATAAAATATATAAAAGAAAAGTTGAAATATAACCTTTGTAATAAATGTAAGGTTGGAATGTATATGTTGGCTGTGGTGAAAGTAGATATGTATGGATCTAATGATGCACAAATATCTGCAATCTGTAAATGAGCACAACTTTGTTCATTATAATCACAGGCCGTTTTTTTGCATCCGAGGGAACCCTTAAATCATTTATCACCCTAATTAGGTACAAGTAAATCTCCTATAAAGAATATTCTCTTCCATTAAATAATTATTTATAGCAGTGATAAATGCCTCCAAAAGCCTGGTAGTTTGGCAGTTTTTCCTAAGAACTTTAGTTTCCCTATACATTGCTAATACACAACACATTATTGTTTTATTTTCCAGTTTCTAAAAATACTGCGACGTTGCAGATACCTTTTTTTTTTTAATATCATTACATTACTATAATATATTATGTCATAGTATAATATTATTAGGGCTGTCAAGTTAACGCACATTTTTTTTAGCGCCACTAATTATTTTTAACGCGATTAACGCATGTGTATTTGTTGTCCTCGGCCGCCCCGTAGTTTCAGAGCGCATCGAGTTTAAAATACCATCTACAAGCTGATGCTGACAGCCCCGCTCCTGCTGCCTGCTTGCAGCAGACCACACTTCCACGCTCACCGGCAGGCACCGACTGGCTGTTGGGAGGACCGGGAGGGTGTGTGTATGTGTGGCGCGAGCGAGCGAGAGAGAGACCTTACGTGTATTGTTGTTGTTAGCATCTGGTGCTAGCTAGCTGCGCTAACGGATATAAGGAGCTGTTGAAAACAGAGGAGCGACATTTCGCCGACAACTGCGCCGAGCACTTGACTTTATGCAGGAAGCCAGACAGTGGGACATTGTACGAGAAGTCAGCACACTCAGCACGGATAGTGCGCAACATGATTGCAGCGTCCAGGCAGCTCCCGTTCGAGCATATGCCTTGAGTTGCACATAGCTCCAACGATCCATCACACACACACACACACACACACACACACACACACACACACACACACACATTGTATTGTATGAGAGGTTCCAGGTTGAATTGAGGCGAATATTTGTAATGTTCAGAGGTTGTTGTGTTTAATATTCATGAGAATATTTGTCATCGTTCAAATGATAATAAACATTAGCATAAAGCATATTTGTCCACTCATATGTTGATAAGAGTATTAAAAACTTGAAAAATATTCCTCTAAGGTACATTTAAAACAGATAAAAAATGTGCGATAAATGTGCGATTAATCGCGATTCACTATGGACAATCATGCGATTAAATATTTTAATCGACTGACAGCCCTAAATATTATGCAATTACAGTCAAGCTGTGACTTGCATATTTGTTGTTGTTGAATGAGACCACACCACATCTTTGTTCTTGCACAACTATACACTTGAGCGTTAATGCAAACTGGGATGTTTTAAACAAGTCATCATAATGCAGGCACACATGAAAATTCAGTTGTTTTACAAAGCATTTGTTATGAAAATCTATCCATGGCAATACAAATCTGTTCTCTACTGCCTTTCTGTTAATGGACGATGCATCAGTGACATTCAAATGTTTTGGCTTGACTTGCAATGATGAACAAATACATGGTCTATTTTTACCTAGCTACAACAGACCTATCCACTTATATTTGATATCCAAGAGTGTTTTCCTGTTAGATCTGTCTGCTCAGTTTAAGATGAACTGTGTCTGGTCTGTTTCCCCCGCAGACATACAGGCTGCCTTATACGAGCTGTGCTGGCAGGTTGTACAGGGGAACCTGAAGTTGGATCTTGCAACCTGCGTCCTTGGGGAGATGATGGTACCAATGCTTTTTTGTTTCAGTGTTAAAACAATGTCAAACGCACAGAATTATCTACGCTGTTATTTGAAGACACAGCTTTTCTTCCTTGTTCATATCTTGCTTTTATTCCATCTTAATTATTCCCTGCATGCGTATTATTTATTTTTTCAGGAACTCCGAGATGACATGCCATCAATTTTAGCAGATGTTTTCAGCATACTAGGTAAATCCAAGTTTTTATTTTAAAAATGGAATTATTCTGAAGTACTGCATTACACTTAAATCTAAAGTCGTATGTATAATAAAAAAGCTATTAATGTTGCAAACTTGTCAGACTCGTCTTAATGTTTTTCTTAATTATATTCTTCACAGATTTAGAGACTAGTGCACTGGAAGAAAAAGTCAAACGTGAACATTACACGTCACTTGTGGGAGCATGTTTGGTAAGAATAACATCCAATGTTTTAATGTATTTGACACTTCATGCAGTTGGACTAGAATACTAGACTACCTGAAAAAAATGGTATGATCAAAATACGAGTGCTTGTACGATTATGCATTTCTCTTCATTGGCACTGTTGCAACACAGTTACACACTGAATGGGTTATAGTTTAATTTGTATTTAGAATGAAGACCATAACACTGTTCATAGGGATTGTGATCTCATTTGACCCAGGTGCGTAATGAGACTGCCTGATTAAATAACAACTAAAACAAATAAATAAGCAACTTGATATCTTTTTATTTCAGTTTTTTGTTCCGGAGGTCATCCTGAAAGAGAGGCTGGATCCAGAAACCCTTGAATCTCTGGGACTTATAAAACAAGCTCATCAGTTCAACCAGAAGATTGTTAAAATCAAGACTAAACTATTGTGAGTCGAGTGCACCATTAAGTACAGATGCAGACATACGCAAATACAAAATGTGCTTTTCAATTTTTTTGTTAAACCTGTGTTTCTTCTCATCAGTTACAAGCAACAGAAGTTTAACTTGCTACGGGAGGAGAACGAGGGCTACGCTAAACTAATCACCGAGCTCGGCCAAGACCTCTCGGGCAGCATCACCAGCCACCTCGTCCTGGAGAGCATCAAGTCCCTCATAGGTATCTGGCCTGTCTCTTTCAGGATGACTTAATTGACTGTGGTTCTACTTTGTCTTGATTGATTTGAATCTCTTTCCCTCTGATCACTTAGATTTCACTTTGACTCCGATATGGCAGCACCTGTTTTTTCACAGAGATTTCACTCCCGCCAAGAAAAAGCTGATACTCCCTCTTATACTTTAGATTTGGAGGACTCTGGCCTCAGAAGCACAGAGGACAAAAATAATAACCTGTTTTTCATTTTGAAGCCCCACGTGACTCACTGTTTTCTGATGGATCTGTTTTGTTTTCCTGCAGGATGTTTCAACCTGGACCCCAATCGTGTCCTGGACATAATCCTAGAGGTGTACGAGAGCCGATCTGACCAAGATGAGTTCTTCCTGTCTCTCATCAAGTCCTACATGTGTGAGCCACTCACCCTTTGCCACATCCTGGGCTTCAAGTTCAAATTTTACCAGGTACGAATTACAAGAATATGTTAATAAATGTGCTGTGCTCTACTGGGCTAGAATGTGCTCAATAGCATAAAATGCCTCATATTTATTTTCTCGTTTGCTTTTGTCTTTCCAAACAATAATAATCATTGCATTAGTACAATTTCTTAAAAAAAACCTTTTATTAGATTTTCTAATGGTAATAATTAATTATATTTTGTTTTTATTCAGGAGCCCAATGAGGAAACCCCAAAGTCACTTTATCACATTGCTGCTGCTCTGCTTCACCATAACCTGATAGAGCTGGAAGATCTCTACGTACATGTAAGAAAGAGGAGCAGATACTCGTCACATTAGTTTATATATGTAGAACTCATTTGTTTTTACTGAAATATTTGGTCTTTCGTTGCCTCTCTTGTCATTCTAGCTTATGCCAGTAGATGCCACCATCGTAGAGGAACACAAACGGGATATCACAGAGGCCAAACAGATTGCCCGCAAGCTGGTCATGGTGGTGTTGCCCTCGGAGAAAAGTGAAGACAAAGACAAGGAGAAAGAAAAGGAGGAGGAGAAGAATGACAAGGTATCAAAGCATGTGTGAAAATATAAGCCTGTTCTGGAGGAATGGATGGATATTTAGTTCCTCTGCTGTGACTGCTTTACTTATTGTTAATCCTTGACATTAAAAAGGACAAAGGCACTCAGTTGCTGCTCTTTTTCTGTGCTCACAGCCCCCTGATAACCAGAAGCTCGGTCTGCTTGAGGCGCTTCTACGGATTGGAGACTGGCACCACGCCCAGAGTATTATGGACCAGATGCCGTCCTTCTACGCTACATCTCACAAAGCCATCGCGCTGGCACTCTGCCAGCTTGTGCACCTGACTGTGGACCCTCTTTACAGGAGGTACTGACTTTTCTTTTCATATTTCACCTTCTGCGCAGTATGTGTTGTCTGACCAGTAAGCATGCACAATTACCTCTTGTCACTAGCTGGAGCTGTCAACTTCTACTAATGCCAACATTTTATGAATGCAAATAAGAAAGCTACAAAAAGAAAATGCAGGCTCTGACAAACAGGTCTGTTCTTCGCAGGTCGGGCCTCCCTAAAGGGGCAAAGGGGCGTGTAATTCACCCACTGAGGAACAAGCGGGCCCCTCGGCCTGCAGAGAACTTCGAGGACCTGCGCAGGGACACATTTAGCATGATGTGCTACCTGGGCCCGCACCTCTCCCATGACGCTATCCTCTTCGCCAAGATCGTGCGTCTGGGCAAGGGCTTCATGAAGGAGGTACATAAGTGTCACCACAAAAATGTTACATCTGCACGCAAGCCTACATCTCCTTTTTCCAAAACTCATATTCGGTGTTGTTTTCTTCCCAGTACCAAAGTGAAAACAGACCTGATGCCCGAGAGAAAATGGTAGGTTGAAAACCAATATCTGACTAACGCTGCTACAAAAAGAGAACTGTAGATATGCATTATAATATATGCACACATGGATGAGACAGGTGGTCATTTTGACTGTAAGGACCCAATTAATGTTGACTTTTTGCCCTTTTGCAGGAAACTCTATTGAGTTGTTTCCTGTGCATTGCAGACCAGGTGCTACTCCCTTCTCTTTCTCTGATGGAGTGTAATGCTTGCATGTCTGAGGAAGTGTGGGGTCTCTTCAAACTCTTTCCCTACCAGCACAGGTGAGATATACACACACACACACACACACACACACACACACACACACACACACACACAGACTCACTCTCCATGTGGCTCTGTTTAATTAAGCTGTGGGATAGTAAACCCTCAGGCACCGCTCCAGGATGCTGTTTACTAGCTGGCAAGAGGGCACACAATCACACTGAGCTCATCAAGCCGTGCTTCATAGTTTGAAATGTGTGTGTTGTTTAGCAGACCATCTTTCCTGCTCTCGCACCATGTTAGAATTCTTTTTTTAGGGGTCTAAATACTGCTTAGTACATCACTGATGAGCAATGACAACCAAAAAGGTTAAGCTTTCTTTTAGTTTTCTGTGTCCTTTTGTCACAGCTAATAACATGATTATTTACTAAGTACAGCAGCACTTTGTAGATTATACAAGACCATGTCAATGCTGTCAAAGCAAGGGTTTATCGTCAAGTTAAACAGGACATGTAGTGCAGTTCATTTATCCTCTAGCAGTGTCTTGTGTATTATCCAGTGGTTTTCTCTTTGTGCTGAATTTGAATGCATCTCGCTTTTTAATTCCTTTACATCGCCTTTCTCAAAATATGACACACAGCAAATGATTTGATGTGTTTTCAGTTAAGGAGTTTTTTATTTAACTGACTGCAAATGAGGTGGAAATTAACATGCCAGCTGCCATGAAGAAAGTCTGTGGATTTATTATACTGCAAAGTGCCTTATTCTGAATGCTTTAGAGCCAGACCTTCTGTTTATTGTGCTTCCTCTATCTTTGCTCAGGTACCGGTTATATGGACAGTGGAAGAATGAGACGTACACAAGCCACCCACTGTTGGTTAAAGTCAAAGCTACGACTGTGGAAAGGGCCAAATACATCATGAAGTAAGTTGTTTTGCAGATCCCAGTGTACCATCATTGATCCATCGTCTGTCTTTGTGTAGCTTCGGTTATCTTTTGCTGTGTCTCCAATCCAAACACGGGGCTGTGTCTGGTTGTTTAAAATATGTATCTATTAGTTTCCCCAGCTGTCCTGCTCTGTTCAGCAGACCGGTGCTTTACTTGGAAAAGAGAAAGTAAACCTTGAATTTATGGGCCGCCTTTCCTATCCATTCAATTTGCTGGTCCTCGCATAGTGACACATTTTGGACAATCAATTCAGCTCTCAAAACAACACTATCAGCAGAAATTCGCTATCATCAGTACATCAAGGCCATTCCTTCATTGTTGTTGTTGTTGTTGTTTTCTAGTCCTTCTGTGGGGCAGCCATTGAATTTGCCAGATCATTCTACTTGCAGACAATTTAGCAGCAAATAGCAAAACTATTAATATCATATTGAAATTCTTAAATAATCTAATTGAATCAAAAGTCACTCAATTGGTTTGACTTGATTGAATAGTAAAGACATGTCTTAATGAACCACCAGACACAGAGACAGTTTCATCTCCATAAGACCATTAAACACCCGAGCTTGCACTATTTGTAATGTTGTTTTTTTATATTTATTCTTTTATGTCTTGTAAATTGCTGATGATACTGTTGAGGAACCTGCGATCTAAGTTTTCATACATTACATAATTAGACCCTAGTTTTGTATATGTTATGACAATAAACCTTTGAATCTTTGAATCTAATGTTTTTTTCCCCCATCCCTCCTAAGCTAAGATGTATACAAAATAGCAGTTTAGTCAAACAACACACAGACACAAAAATGTGACTTGCAAACCTGTGTTTCTGTGCTGGTGAAGTTATTATTCTAACACTGTTCTGCCTTTGAAGAAATCAGTGACTTTTATCTTGAACTGACAACCGTAACAGCATTTCCCAATTGCTGTGAAGCTCACAGAAGTGACAGTCTTGGCTAACAGCGCTTTCTGCATCGTCTTGTTTTTAATCTCCTGTTTCTCTACTTGTTTTTTTCTCCCCAGGCGTTTGACCAAAGAGAATGTGAAACAATCTGGAAGGCAGATTGGAAAGCTGAGCCATAGCAATCCCACCATCCTCTTTGATTATGTGAGTTTATTTTTCTATGACTTGTTTATTTAAGGCGAGACACGGCAGGCAAAAACATCGTTTTTCAAGTACTGGTCAATTTTGAGATTTTGTGCTATTTTGATTCCATAACATGTTTTCTTTCAGGCTTTTGGAAGGAAAACGTACAAAATACACATTTAAGTGTTTATTTTACTATAGTTTGTCTATTTGCGTCTGTAGATTTCTCCTAAATTCACCAAAAGTTAGCATTCTAACGTAACATAAAGTACCGCGACCGCTGTGTGCACCATGTCAACAGAGATATCGCTGGAAAGCTGTGTCTCTCCTGCACAATCTCATCGGATCCAAATATGGTCATTTCCTTTGTATCAGCAACCAATCGTGAAAGCACAAAGGGGTCTTAAACCAAGAAACGAAATCTCATTGGCTGGTGTCAATTTCTGACAACGTGATTCGTTCAGATGCGTCACGTGGTGTGCTAAAACACTTCCTGGTTAGCTTTCCGCTAGAAATTGAAATCTCAAAATTCCAAAAGAACGGCGAAAAAAACATTCACAGAGAAGACGACAACAATTGTCACTTGCACGAAGCAAGGTTATACAAAAAACAAATAACCCCGAACATGAAATACCTTCACGGGGTGCGTCGATGCGCAAGCTGTCATCCAAAGAACAGGAGGGTTTAGCTAGCTTCTCACTGCAATCTTTAAAGGTCGTTTTCTCAAAATGAGTTTTTTCTCCTACTCTGAGTTCGAAATTTCAACTTCAGTAGCACGTACATACACCAAACCTTCCAGTTATATTCCCATCAATATTATGAAGGCTTTTACAGAAGGGTTTGTTCATATATCATTCATAGCCTGAATTATACAACATTTTATACCTAAAAACATGGCGAAAATGGATATTTTAGGGCTGTTGACAGTATTTTCTGATTTATGGAGTGATAAAAATAGATATCCAAAATCCCTTCTGTAACAGCCTTATATACTAATATGACTACAAAATGAAACAATAATTTTGAACCTGGCTTTATCCAAAGTTCAGATTTCGATTCCTGAAATGTGTTAAAATATGTGCATATTTAATGAGATAATGGATAATTTGCATATTTAAACATGCTATTTCAGAAAACTTGTAATACAAAAGACAATTGCCTTATTGTAAGTAATTAACTGGAGAAATTTCTAGCTGATACCGTTAAGTTAAAAAAATTACCCTATTCACCTGGGGTGTCTCGCCTTAGGTAGCATTTTGAATAAACAGCATACGAAGACAGATTTGGCCAGAGACAAATAATCAGTGTTTAACAGCATGTGCTCCGTATAGTTAATGCATTTTCTGGTTATATATCAAGCTGAATGAATCAAAATAAATGACTATAATATTTGTATTATTATTAAGTGTCCATCAATGTCCAATTGTATTTGTAGAAGTTCTAAGAAATGCAATTACAATATTGAAGATGCACAAATGAACATTGTTTTAATATAAATAATCTTGGCAAATACAGAATTCGTAGGACAATTTAGATTGGTCGATCTTTTTGACCGCATCCGCAACCAACTTGAGCAGTTATTCCAAACACGACTCCCCAGACATTCTCTTTTCTACCCTGATCTGTGGATGCACATGAACTAAAAGGATGCGCACATGAACTAAAAGGATGCGCACATGTGTTTGGCCTCTCAGTCACGTAAAGGGATAGTGTCTGTTGTAATGTGTTCCCCTGTAGTTATTGATGTGTTCTCCTCTCCTCTGTCCTGTTATACATCAGATGCTGTCTCAGATCCAATGGTACGACAACCTCATCGTTCCAGTGGTGGACTCCTTGAAATACCTCACATCCCTCAACTACGATGTCTTGGCCTGTATCCTACTCTATATTTCTGTGTGTGTGTGGCAGTGGGATGTGAAGGTCTTCTTTCCATTTTCTAAGTTGTTTTTACTTAACTCTGCCTTAAGATTGCATCATTGAGGCTCTGGCTAATCCTGAGAAAGAGAAGATGAAGCACGACGACACCACAATCTCCTCGTGGCTTCAGAGTAAGTGGCTTCACACTTAGCGTCCAGCAGTCACATCATGTATTTGCTTACAAAGGAGAGAATCTGACGTACACCTCTTTGTCTTTTTAACCCAGGCTTGGCAAGTCTGTGTGGAGCCGTGTTCAGAAAATACCCCATTGAGTTGGCTGGCCTTCTTCAGTATGTCACCAATCAGCTGAAAGCAGGGAAGAGGTAAGAAGCTCCAAACGATAAATAACAGGTTGACCGGTTTGCATTGGTTTTATATTATACCTTTGTGTTGGGAAGAGTACAAAGTGGTTTTATACACCCCATGCCTGACAATTGCTTCAATACGTCCCTCGTCTTTCTGCAGTTTTGACCTGTTGATTCTGAAAGAGGTGGTGCAGAAAATGGCTGGCATCGAGATCACTGACGAGATGACCTCAGAGCAGTTAGAGGCCATGACCGGAGGGGAGCAACTCAAAGCTGAGGTAAATGGACTCGACTGCAGTGATCATATCTTGATGCAGTCTCCTGAGCAAGATATGTATGACTTACAGTGCTGAACCTAAGCTTACATAATTTATGTCTCTGTCAACAGGGTGGCTACTTTGGTCAGATCAGGAACACTAAGAAGTCGTCACAGCGTCTGAAGGATGCGCTGCTGGACCACGAGTTGGCCCTGCCTCTTTGTTTACTCATGGCCCAGCAGCGAAATGGTGTGGTTTTCTTAGAGAGTGGCGAGAAACATCTTAAACTTGTTGGCCACCTCTATGACCAGGTATGCAACCTTCTCTTAATATATTAATGTCGTTTTTTTTTTACGTTTTTCTTCCTAAACAATTCAAAGTTCCTGAATTCACACTCCACCCACTTTGTATCAGAACAATCTCTTTTTCTCCTGATTGTATTCTTTGTATTCCTGCAGTGTCATGACACGTTGGTGCAGTTTGGTGGCTTTCTGGCCTCCAACCTGAGCACTGAGGACTACATCAAGCGGGTTCCCTCCATTGACATCCTTTGTAACAAGTTCCACACTCCCCATGACGCTGCCTTCTTCCTGTCTCGACCAATGTACGCCCATCAGATTCTGGTGAGTAAAACACTGTCAGAGCCCGGTTGTGCATTTCGTCACGTTTCTGATATTTCTTCTTAATATTCAAGACAATGATCAGGTATACATGTTGGTTAGATTTTAAATGTGGCGCTTCTGATTTGACTTTGACTATTCAACTCCCTTAAAGCTGAAACTATTTCAAATCAAGACAAGCACAAGTTTATTGATTTGGAGAAAATGGAGCCCTCATTTGAAGCTCTCTCCACACAGTCTAAATACGACGAGCTGAAGAAAGCAGAGAAAGGTAACCGGCAGCAGCAGAAGGTCCACAAGTACGTGGCAGCGTGTGAGACGGTGATGACTCCGGTGCATGAGGCCGTAATGTCCCTCCATCCGGCCAGGGTCTGGGACGACATCCGCCCTCAGTTCTACGCCACCTTCTGGTCCCTCACCATGTACGACCTGGCCGTGCCACATTCTGCCTACGACCGCGAGGTCAACA
Source organism: Gymnodraco acuticeps (assembly GCF_902827175.1). NCBI lineage: Eukaryota > Metazoa > Chordata > Actinopteri > Perciformes > Bathydraconidae > Gymnodraco > Gymnodraco acuticeps. The sequence continues at coordinate 2,014,412 of NW_022992150.1, read as the reverse complement.
AGCTCAAGGTCCAGATCAAGGCCATCGAGGACAACTCCGAGATAGTGAGTACTTCAGACACAGCTGTTTCTAAAAGGAAACTCAGATCATTCAATGCAAAGGAGTGCAAGATTCAGTGATTGTGTAAGAAATGTAAAATATTCTGACGATTGTATGTTGCTGTCAATGTATTTATTGTGTGAATATTCTTTCATCCCAACGTAGCCCATGAATAAGAAAAAGAAGGAGAAGGAACGCTGCACCGCCCTGCAGGAGAAACTGCAGGAGGAGGAGAAGAAGCAGCTGGAGCACGTCCAAAGGGTTCTGCACCGCCTCAAGCTGGAGAAAGACAACTGGTTGTTGGCCAGTAAGTATTCTGGTTTTGCTGCCAATGACACAATTGATGCATCTTACTCTGCGTATGGACCGTCTTCCACAATACTGTGAAGAAGACGGTCCTTCAATAAGAGTATGATTAGTCTTTGAAGTACATTTATACACCTTAACACACATTCAGCCACATTAATTACAATGCGCAGGTCCGGTTCCTCCCGAAAAAAATATACAGCAATTAAATGAATGGAATTAAAAGAATACTTCACCCACAAAATGACAATTTGTTTATCAATTACTCGTGTTACCTTAAATTTGTACAAAAATGTGCTCACTACTTACTGAACACATACATTTTGTTTGTAAACGGATGTTCTGATATAGTTTTGCAATTCATCAAGAATTTTCTCCGTTTTTGTACTCATCATTCACCTTGGAGGCATGCAAGAAAAACAAAGTTTCCAAGAATTCAAAGTAACAAAGGGTGAGTAATTAATATAAAAATGGTCATTTTGTGGGGGAAGTATTGCTTTAAGCTTCCAGAAGGACAGAACCAATGGCTAAAACATGTGGTTGTGCACAATGTTCATATATTTTACAAGCAAGAGAAGTTCAGTTACAGTCCAGACACAATAAGACTATTAATGTAGTTAAGGGACATCGAGGCAAGGCTGGTCATGTCATTGCCATGATCACAGTGCCGATGTAGGGGGTGAAACAAATGTCTGAATTTAAATAACCCACCTGTCTCTGTTATTAATACAACTTTAAATTCTTACTGACAGAATCCACAAAGAACGAGACCATAACAAAGTTCCTGCAGCTCTGCCTGTTCCCGCGCTGCATCTTCTCTTCCATCGACGCCGTGTACTGCGCCCGCTTCGTGGAGCTGGTCCACCAGCAGAAGACGCCCAACTTCTGCACCCTCCTGTGCTACGACAGGGTAAGACGCGCATATATATCTCCGTCTTACAGTGAATGCAACTACAATTCATTTTCAAAGCAGTTTTCCTCAATTAGAAAGGAACAACATATTGACTATGTGGTTAGTAAAAGGACTGTAATTTGTGTCAATACTCTGATACTCAATATTTAATGGTTTAACAACCCTAATAAAAGCCTAAAAGGGACCTTCAATAGCTGCTCGATCATTAAGACTATTTGTGTAACATTCAGTCAGACTCCCAAAGGAGTGCAGCTCTAGGATATTGAACATCACATCTTTGAGTTACTATCTGGCAAAATATATATATATATTTTTTTTTGTATGCAACTCATTTTAAAGATGTTATTTATACCTTGTTTTGAAAGCGTACGCACTACATTGTGTCCCCCTGCAGGTGTTCTCCGCCATCATTTACACTGTGGCCAGCTGTACGGAGAACGAGTCTCATCGCTACGGACGCTTCCTCTGCTGCATGCTGGAGACGGTGACCCGTTGGCATAGCGACCGTGCGATCTATGAGAAGGTGTGCATCTCTTCCTGTTCTCTACACCTGTCACTTGCATGCATCTTCTTTTGCACTTTTCCTGGCCGATTCCAATATTTGGAAAGTCTGCCTATACCTTTTGTTCTTATCTTGACCCATAGTTTGTTTACTAATAAATGGTTTATATTGTCTTCTGTTATTTTGTAATCAAAACCCTGTTTTTGAAGTTAGTCGAGGGCTTGTTTTGAAATCCCAAGCTTTATATCTTCATTCATGCTACACGGCTTCTGCCATCACACGGCATGTGTCTAAAATCTGATATATCTGACCAGTGGCAGATCTATCGGTGCATCTCTACATGCAGCATTTTGTGCTTAACGAAGAGCTGGGAAGTAAGTTGTTTCTTGTTTTTGTGTGACCATAGGAGTGTGTAAACTACCCTGGCTTCCTGACCATCTTCAGAGCTACAGGCTTTGACGGCGGGAACAAAGCAGACCAATTGGATTATGAGAACTTCAGGCATGTGGTGCACAAATGGCACTACATGCTGACTAAAGTGAGCTGCTCTTCCTTTTAAATATTTGTCTTCCATCTAGATATTGGCAGTTGAATTCCCATTGAAGGTGTGTTTTGTGTTTAATCATGCCCTCTCTCCTTCCAGGCCTCAGTTCACTGCCTGGAGACCGGAGACTACACCCACATCCGGAACATTCTCATCGTGCTCACCAAGATCCTGCCCTGCTACCCCAAAGTCCTGAACCTCGGCCAAGCGCTGGAATGCCGAGTCCACAAGATCTGCCTCGAGGAGAAGGACAAGAGGCCAGACCTCTATGCCTTAGCAATGGGGTAACACAGCGCTGTGTGCTGTTCAGCTCTCTTTACTTTCTCTCTCTACTTCTTGAAGTTTTGTTAAAGATATCTATCCGGAGACCTATGAGGGGATAGTGGTGACTGTGGCAAATGTTTGAGTTTCATTATGTTAAGGGGTGGTCAGACAGTCTGTTGAAGTTTTTAACAATTAACAAGATGGCTGCCTGTGTGTTATATTTGTGTCTCTAGAGTGGACATGTTAGACCATTTTTCTACAGTCTATAGTTCAGCCTTTGAGTTTCGATCAACCGTTATAGGGCAAATCAGTATTACTTGATATTCTTAGATCTTTATTACATAGATACTGATCACGATGGGGGGCCGGGCTTAATTTACTGATTACCCTTGTCTCTTTTAAAAAGGGTATCTTTTTTTATGTCAACTTTTGTGTGTGCATTGTGCAAACCCTTTATGCATCTTGCAGTTATTCAGGTCGCTTGAAAAGCCACAAGGCGCACATGGTCCCTGAGAACGAGTTTCACCACAAGGAGCAGCCGGCGCGCAGTGCCACCCCCGCCAGCCTGCAGAACGGCCCCGGCAGCACGGGCAAGCCCGTCAGCGGGACCAGCAAGACCGATGAGGGGACGTCAGAGGACGTTGGTGAGTGACCAGAACATAGATGCAGCACATAACCATTGAATGAATTCACAAATAAGGGACCAGATAGCATTCGTGCCACCATTCCTAATAAGCATGCCAGTCAAATGAATAGCCTGTGTGCTCATACAGTTGTTGGTTTGATTCTGTGCAGATCGGGGCAAGGATAAAGCTCAGGGCACGACAAAGCCAGTGAACAAAGCCAACAGTGCAGCAGCCAAAGTGACCACCAGCAACGGGAACGGTGCTCTCAACAGGTAGTCATCCCAAGAGCTGCTTTCACACTTAACTACCACAATTTATGTTTCTAAACAGCATCAAACATACATTCAATAGTATTGCCTCTCTCTTGTTGCTTTTGCCGGTCAGTCTGTTTATAATGCAACCTTTCGAATGATGCATTTTGAACATTCATCCCTTTGCAGCACCAAAGCTGTCAAAGAACGGGACGACAAAGAGAAGAGCGGCAAGGAGAAAAAGGAGAAAAAGGAAAAGACAGCAGGCAGCACTCCTGAGACAAAGGCAGAGAGCCGTCGGGAGAAGCTGAGAGACGAGAGGCCAGGGAAGGAGGAGCGACCAGCACGTGAGGGTAAGGAAAAGACCCCCAAGGCAGACAGGGAGAAAGTGAAGGCCGAGGAGAAGAGCAGCAAAGACGACAAGGCCAAAGCCGGCAACGGGGAGCCTGCGGAGCCATCCAGGGAGCGAGACGCCACCAAGGAGTCCAAGAGCAAGGAGAAAGGAGAGCGGAGCGCTGTGACCGCGACCATCAAGTCACCGATTCCCAGATCAGAGTCAGCCGAATCTGAGAGGGGTAAGGGGCCTCGCTGGTTGTCAGTCCACACCTTTAACCCCTGTTGGACACTGTTGTTTTCTGTTGTGATACGACATGGAGTCTGATGCTCTGTCATCTCTTCACATTTCAGTCTGACAATGTACTCGCCCCTACAACACTTCTGTCCGTCGCTGCTTTTTGTGAATGTTGAACGTGCAGCCCCATTAAAAACTATTTGTTTTTGTCTTTCTAGATCACAAAAGACGAAAGCTCGACAGTCACTCTTCTCCGTCCCACTCCTCGTCTGTTAAGGTTAGTATGGCTTGAGGAAGGCTGTGCCAGTTTCTTCTCTATCTGCCGGAGCGTTCCCTGCCGTTGCACATTCCAGCAGCCCCTGAAGATCACCGAGGAGAGTTGTCATGCAGGCATCGCATCTGGAACCCCAACCAAATCCATGGGAGTTGGAAAGCATTCCATGGACATCAGCATAATATTTTGCAGAATTGGGAGAAAAACGCCCTCAAAGACTTAGCCAAGAGAATATTGTGTATATAGAGTATTTTCATATTGAATTATGTATCTATTTTTATATTAATGAAAGCAGTCAGTGTGCCCTGGGAAGAAAGAAGTTTTCTACGTGTTTCTATATTCCTCGTGGATTTTTTTTTTTGCTTTTTGAGAATAATATCCTGAAGTAAAATGGCTTGCCAAATCAAGAGCTCTTTCTCCAGTGGCTGCTTTTTTCGTTGTTTTTTTTAACATCAGAAGCAGAGTTTTACTACTTGAAATTGTGCCCAAGATTTTCCCCCCTGTTTTTGCGAGCTGAGAAGATATCCTGGTTAAAGAGATGTAAAGTGTTTTACTATTGCCGTCGAAGTCCCTGGGTCCTGCACAGAGTCGAAAGGTGTCCAGCAGTCAGCTGATCGTCGGTCCCCCGTCTGTCCGTTTGTTAAAACGGCCTGCATGCTGCCGCTTCACGTCGCACGACGCCCCCCAAGTCAGAGGTGCCGGCCCCACAACGCTGCCCCCAAGTCAGAGGTGCCGGCCCCACAACGCTGCCCCCACAGCCTCCAGCCGTCAGCAGCAACAGTCGCACTACCTCCTGGCAAGCCACCAGCTGCTGAGATCAACTGAGAAAATGAATGTCGCAGTTTTGAATGAGCCAAAAATGCTGCTGAAAGTAAGCCTGCCCCTACAGAGAGAGAGAGAGAGAGAGAGTGAGAGAGAGGGAGTGAGGGAAAGAGCGGGTGAAGCCTGAAGCGTCTGGAGCGTTGCCCAATCCGCTGGGAGCTTGTGATGATAGGTCTTTATTGTACCCTTCCACCAGAGAAATAGGCCCTGTGTCTTATCCATTCCTGAACTGTAAGTGACAGCAACAGTTACCTATGTAGGGATGCAGCCAAGCACATAGGAATTAAGTGATTTGTCGCATACACACAGGCACACACACAGACACACACATTAATCACAGCACTTGCACTTTAGATGTATTGAACACCAGCTGCGCTGTAGACTTCTCTATACGATGCTGTCTGATATCACAGACCTGTCTGTAGTGCTATGGCTAGCAGTAATCTCATACATGCTCAGGGTTTTCTATTTTAAATATTGACATTCCAGATGTTGAGCTCATGAACTCTCCTTTATGTAATAACCTTGTCAAAGCCTTAGTCCTTGAAGGTCAGAGGTCAAGGGAGAAGTACGCTGTTGGTCCGGCCAACCCCCCCTGCCCCCTTCTTCCAACTCTCTACTGCTGTCTGACAACCTCCTTCCAAAACCCCTCCACCCCCCCACAGCTCATCTGTCATCTCCATTCATCCCCACAGGACAATAGCAACGAACCCAAGGACTCCACATCCAAGGTTTGCACCCACTCTGCACGTTCTTTACACTGTCTGTTTTCTGCTGCTGACCAAAAGTCATTTCAAATGTCTTTTCTCCACCTCATGTTTTTGTATCCCCACTTTTTAAAAAGCACTGTATGGATTGATTCACATGTCAATATAAGCAATTTGTTGGTTGTAAAAACCAAATCAAGTAGTTAAGACGCCCACTTCACTACAAGCAAGCCTTTTCTAATATTACATATTATCATTTTATTGAGTAGCTTACCTTTAAGGTTCAAGATGAACTTTGACAGTTCATTAAAGCCAACTTGAACAATACAGAAAAACACCAGTTTTGGGTTTCTTCAGGTTGGTCACAATGTTGAACGTAATGGGGGTTTTGACTCTGACGAACAGAAAAGTAAGATTATTTTCTACCAAAAAGACCTAATATTTAGTAGAGACAACTTGATTCTGTTGGTCAGTGTCTATGTGAAATATGAATTCATGGTTTATTGTTGGACATTTTAAACTTTAAATCTTACAACATGACAAAAGCATTTCATTTTTCACTGAATGCTCTCTGTTATTATCCCAGTCACATTTATTGTTAGACATCACTTTATCCCACATCAACATCTTTGCAACACGTTACTAAAACACAAACTGTACAGCTGTCTTTCATTATTTCGTCATTCATTATCATTACCCTGTTTTTTTAAATGTAGTATGATACATTATTGACAACTGTGTAGAAATATATTTCAACTTACTATCTTGGATATTTAGTTTAGCTGTGAATTGATTCATCACGTATCCCCTGCCGAGTCCTGTTTCACAAACACAGTGGAATTAATCCAATTGTTTCTAATAGTTCAATCCTTAGTTTGGACACATGGGCATGTTGTGAAACGTTGTGAGCTTGATCAATACTGTGTTTGCAAATGTATTTTAAATATATATATATGGTAGATATGTGCACGACAATATGTTACCATTACATATCTGGAACTGCTCAGATGAAATGGTCATCTCGCACTTGTTCTTGATCTGATGCAGGGTGTTATTTGTAAAACATTAAGATGACGTGGCATTCTGTGTAAATGCACTCCTGACAATATAAAAACTTTCATTCTTCTCGTTCTGTTCAAATATAATTGCCTCCGCAGCACCACGCCAACTACAACTCAGTATCCCGGTCCAAGAGCAGAGAGAGGGAGACGGAGAAGAAAGAGTCAGACGCGAGCACACAGGGCCGCTCCAAAGAGAAGAAGGAAGAGAAGGAGCGCAAAGAGAGGAAAAGAGTCAGTACTGAACAACAGCATGTTTTGGGGACATGTCCTCCTTTGGACCTTTTCCCTCCTTGCTATAATCTTCTAAAGCCGTTGTTCAGAGAGGATAGCGAGTGACGGTTTCATACAGCCTATGGTCAGGATGTCTTGTCCCCATCACTAATGTCCTGCTGTTTCTCTTGTAGGACCATCTTATCAATGAACGAGAGCCGAGCCTCGAGTCCAAGCGCAGAAAGGACGAGAATGGAACAAGTATGTTTCTCTTTGGACAAATCGCATGTAAACATTCGCCAGGCAAGTTCAGTTTAACAAAACTAACTCAATCTTCTCTTCTCAGATTCCTCCAAAAACAGCAAGAGTGAGAGTCCTTCCTGCGACTCCCCGCTTTCCACTGAAAAAGAGAAGACCAAAAGATCCAAATCTTCCAGCAAAGAGAAGACGGACTCTGTGAAACCTGAGCGGACTTCCTCCGGAGGCAAAAAGGTGTGTGAAGTGCATTATTACTGATGACCTGCAGTCCCTCCTCTAAACATGAGTCAACATGCATTCTTATAGCTTTTATTGTTAATGTAAATGAATGCTAATAATTCATGCAGCTTTATTTCCATTACGTCTGTTTTCAATTCATACTTCGTTGTTTTCTTATTTAACAGGAGTCCAGGCACGATAAGGAGAAATCTGAAAAGAAGGAGAAGAGGGACAGCAGCGGGAAAGAAGAGAAAAAGCAATATCCTTAAACGTAAACCGCCATATATATCATTATTGAGAGTTATTTGTTCTGTGTGAATATTTTAAACTTAAAGGTATGGAGTCTTTTAAAATAGTATTTTTGTAACTTCACATGAACAGTTGGGGTTTCCTGTTTGTGATGTATATAGCTAGTTGTTTTGAACACAATGTAAACATTTGCAATTGAACATGTGTTAAGCACAGCCACTCGGTGTGACACTAAAAGCATCCTGAGCAGTTACTGTCAGAGATGGTACTCATGCTGAGTAGCATCGGGCAGCCTGCAGAGAGGACTGTGCCGAATCTGTGCACTTATCCTCGGCCTATAACCATTCAATGTTAATTTGAGCTTTTAACTGGAGGCACAGCTCTGTCTGGCTGTTACTGCAGCCCGTCCTGATCCCACATGCAGTGTGAGGAGAAGCAACCATGTCCCTCAGACTGTTGTTCAGCAGCCTGACTGCTTAAGGGCTCGACTTAGGTCTAGAACAAAGCTGATTTTATTTTTTTACCATCAAAAACACATTTCATTCTTTGGATTTATTTCCCTTAACTATCATACTCATAAATCCTCTGACAAGCACAGATAATGTGCACTGATCCATGGAGGTAAGACACATACACCGTCTTTGCACACAGCTCTCAATACGACCCCTCTCCGGTCAGTGTCTCACGTTGTCTCTCTCTGATCCCCAGCAGAACTGGAGAAGCTGTTTTTATCTGCGAGGCATCTGCAACACCCCCCCACCCCCGTGCTCCTGTTGGCTCGTACTCTCATTTCTGCCCGTGTTGTTTTGCTGTAAACTCCCGAGTGTTGTTAGCTGTAGTTATTTCAACTTACAGAGCACCTCATTTTGTTTCCATTTCAGTATAAAGTGAACCCACTGAAATGCTTTTGTTTTTATTATTCAGTACGGGCACAATGTGCTGCTCTATCACAATGTTATTATTCTGAGTAGAAACATGGTTACTGTATGAAATGATCTCTGGGTCATGTATTCAATAATCTCATGCTTGAAATATGTGTCTTTTTTTTTTTGTACGTTGTCAGGCTTTGCTTTTTGCTCGTTTTAATGGAGTTAACATGCTTTCCATACTCACTTACCTCATATCCTTTCGAGATACTTAGATATTTTTTATTTATTTATCTCCAACTTTTAATCCGAGTTAGAACGTAGACGTAAGTGAGGAAAATGATACAAAGGACCAGTTTGTATATTGTGTACAATAATAAAGAGGATAACATGGAATTCACATCATGTTATTTCTTCTTTTCTTTTCTTTTTTGATGTCCCTAAAGTCCTTTTGTGATTTTGTGTTAATCAGGTTTTTACATAATTTATAAAATGCCACTTCGACCTTGATTCAAATGTAGAGTTGTTAAGAAAAATCTGACAAAACAATTCTGACACTCTGTACTCCAAATGTTTCAAAATGTCTTTTGGAGATTTTATCTGCTGTACTCAATGAGTGTAAGCTTTTTTTAAAAACAATAAACGATAGTTTTCCTAGTGTGTCCCTTTGATATTGTCTCCTTCCTTTCCCTTCTTCCTTCCACAAACATTATCTAAAGAATATTTTTCAGCGGCTGTAATGCCATGAAAACATTCATCGTGTAGTTTGCCAAAAATGTTAACAAAAACAAAAGGGAAAAAGACAACATAAAAATGATATAGTATATTTTGTCAAAAAAAGTTGAAAAATACAACATTATTTTGAAAAAGAACAGGAAACGTAAAGTATAGTATGTCGAAAGAATCTGAAATCAACATAAAATGGTATGTTGAATTTTTTTTAACAAAAACACAGTATATAGCGTGCCGAAAATTCAGAATGGTATAGTATTTATTTAAATCTTAAAAACCGAAGAAGCATACTACACTGAACAAAAATATAAACGCAACACTTTTGTTTTTGCTCCCATTTTTCATGAGATGAACTCAAAGATCTAAAACATTTTCTAAATACACAAAATAACCATTTCTCTCAAATATTGTTCACAAACCTGAAAAAATCTGTGATAGTGAGCACTTCTCCTTTGCCGAGATAATCCATCCCACCTCACAGGTGTGGCATATCAAGATGCTGATTAGACAGCATGATTATTGCACAGGTGTGCCTTAGGCTGGCCACAATAAAAGGCCACTCTGAAACGTGCATTTTTGCTTTATTGGGGGGGTCCGAAAACCAGTCAGTATCTGGTGTTAGGGTAATGTTGTGAATCGAGTGGCCCATGGTGGTGGTGGGGTTAGGGCAGGGGTACTCAAATACAAATCTTAAAGGTCCAAAATAAATGTTTCAATAAGACAAAGGTCCGTTTATTACGGTCATTCAAACTTTTAAACAATTGCAACAAGATTCTTAACACGAGGTTGCAAAAACAAAAATAATCTGTATGCAGCAGTTTTCATTGTTGTTGTGTCTGTGCTTGACCCCTCAGAGTCGCAGTGTAAGAGCTGCACAGTTAGGAATAAAGGCAGCCGCACCCTCTTTCATTCAGCATTCCCATTATTGCTTTATAAATGTATTCCCCCTTGTGTGTCCACTGAGGTTCGTCAGGCCCAACACATCTTCAGCAAACTCCCCCTTTGCCTCATCATAACAACTCACAAACACCAGCAACTGAGCATTGTGAGTGGTGTGAGTGGACTCACCCACAGCTAAGGAAATGCACTGTGCATTTTTTATTCCATCACAAAGCTGATGAATCAAATCACCAGCCAGTATTTATGTTCTTCTGGTTGCTGTGCAATCTGAGAGGGGATTTGCTTGATTTGACCTGTTATTTCCTCTTTTTGTTTGCCTTCAACATGGTCTCCATCACTTCAGTCATGCATTCTTTTATACTGCAGTTATTATCCAGTGGAAAGCCCTTACCTACTGGCCTAGTTAAATCAAAGTGGTTACTTTTTTTTGGCTGGGCAGTGTAGTTTTACACACCGTCTGATTTGACTTTCTCAGGACTTAAAACAGTTTTTTGGGGGAAGACCCCCTCAAAGAAAACAATATATTTACACACGTAAGGTCATCATCTTAACAGTTGTGTATGCTCATCCGTGAGCAGAGCATCAAGTTGACATGTCTATTACAGCTGAATGCGGCGATTACCATTTTGTTCAGCAAAACGCCTCACAGACGTATTAAGATCAACAGCTTTAGTGCGTTTTGATTCAATGCTGAGTACAGCCACACTGACAGTATCTTCTCTGTCATTGTAGACCACAAATACCTCATTCCTTCAGTGCTTGAGTCCGAATGCTTCTCGTTTTGCGCCGTCCAGTTCAAAGTGAAATCGCCGCCAATCATATGTCCACGCTCGCGCCAGGACCCGGGGAGGGGTTACATGACGCGCATCTTGTGCTGCATTCACTTGCACTCGGACATTAGAGACTTTCTCTCATAAATGTCCGATGGGCCACAACTTTTCTTTTAAAACAAAGCTGCCAACTGGGGTGGCAGCTGGGGTGGCAAGGCCTATTTTTAGGGTGTCAGTTGCCGCCCCGGAAGGTGAAACTAGGCTACTAGCTACAGTACAGATGGAACTAGATGAGCTGTTAACTCTCGCTCTGAATTTTTTTTTTTAAATTCTCGCTCTGACTTAGACAGGTTGAAAGAGATACACACATTTTTCCCACCCGCAGTCCGCGAAGACCCGCCCTACTGTGCCTCTGATTCGCAGATTGTTTGGGGGGGAAAAACGCTGACTGGATGCTGAATGTGATTGGACCAAAGCGTTGACACACACAGGTGGAACACAGTGGAACAGTCAGACATGCAGAGCGCTGTTTGCAGTGGACATAGCGGAGAATTTTGACTCGTTGCGAATGCGTTGTGGCGATGTCTCACATATAATACAGAGATATAATACATATGAAAAGTATAATTTGCTCAGAGTCCGGAGACAGTGGTGGTTCGGTCCGGATCCGGACCGGAGTCCGTAGTTTGAGGATGCCTGGGTTAGGGTATGGGCACTGGGCAGGCGTATGTTATGGACGACGAACACAGGACACTCGATTCACAACATTACCCTAACCCTCACACCAGATACTGACTGGTTTTCAGACCCCCCAATAAAGCAAAAATGCACGTTTCAGAGTGGCCTCACGTTTCAGAGTGGCCTTATACCTTATGTGTGTGCGTGATTGTGTGTGAGAATGAGACAGGAGTAAGGCCCCGGCCACACGAAAACGGCTAAACGCATAGGATTAACGCAATCGCAAAAAAGCTTCCGTCCATATGCAATATTCACCGGATAGTGTCAGTCACATAGACTGTATATTCTGGGTGATTCTGGGTAGTGTAGTGTCTTCTGCCATCCTTTACTCCGAAAAAATATTTGTTTCTCCGAATCGAAGGGGAAAAATACAAAAGCATTGTACACAATTTAAACCAATCAATGTTGTGTAATTAACAAGGATAATCTGGTGTATTTTAGTCGATGAGTAGTGCAGATATCACTGTAAAATCAATCGACAGTAAGGGGAATACTTACTTCCGGGTGTACAATTCTCCGTTATCCAATGGGAATGGACGCTCACATTGCCTTTAAGGGCAGCCGACACAAACGAATGCCGTGCTTCCATGAGCGTCAAATCCCGCCGCAGATAGGAATACATTGCAATCAGTTGAAAGCTATTTGCGTCCCTTTATGAAGCTGAAGGAGCCTAGGAGCGTCACAACTGCACGCCACGGACACTGACCAAACGTCGCTCCTGGACGATTATGGAGTGAGAGTGTGTTGGGTTACGGAGGAAAAGAGAGAGGGTTCTATTTTCTGACGCGTGAGTTCCCCGACACACCGGGGACACATATTTATGTATAAAAGACATCAAAAAGTGCATTTTGCATGATAGGTCCCCTTTAAGTCAATTTTTTGTTGTCCTTTGCTCTTTTCTTTATATATTATAGCTACAGTATTCCTGTTTAAAAACCTGCACGTTTCCTCTGATTGAAACCTTGATCAAACTGTGTCATGAGGGGAGCCCAGCCATAGGCGGATTTTGCAGGGGGGCAGGGGGGGCATTGCCCCCCCTAGTGGCTGAAATATGTTACAGCATTACTACTTCTAAAACTGTTCCAATACAAATATTTCGTATATCAATATTTTAATAGATGTAATATAATGATTGTTACAATACAACTCTGAATAATATCATGTTTTGTTTGAAATAATTTCATTTTTGAGCAGTCGCATGTTGTGACGTGTGTGTGTGTGTGTGATGTGTGTGTTGTGATGTATGAGTTTAAGGACACAAGTTCCCTCGCTTTTTTTTACATACAAGTGATTCAGCTATTGTATTACAATAAGATATGCGGCGATTTTTAAAACGTCCAATTTCTGGGACGTTTAAGGCGTCTACTTCTGCACTAAGTAGGACACTGGTTAATAATATTGTAGCGTGTTCAAGTAACCAAGGGATATAGTAGTTATCAAATAAGTATAAGATCTGCACAGTTATGATAAGTTTTACAGTTATGTAATGCACTGTTGTTGGGTGGAGAGACCGCCCCTTCCATATGAGTGTGTGTGTACGGCGGGCATGAGGCGGGCATGACGGGACGAGTTGTGTTCCTATGTGGAAAAGACATACTCAGTGCGGTGAACGTTGGTTTTATTGCTTCTGTATCCGTAGCACCACACGCAATAGTTGGGACTGTGTACTGACGTCAGTAAAAAAGGTTTGCCCCCCCAAGCGCAAATGTCAAACTCTGCCTATGAGCCCAGCCCAGTGGTTAAAGGGGAAACTAAAAGAAAAATGTGATCGCCAATGCTTGTCGGCCAACAGGCTCTAACAAGGCCACCTACAATGTATGATACTGTATATTTTCGGACCCCCCACCCCTTAAGCGTTCCTCATTATATTTTCATTTTTACAATGTCAGTTTTATTTTTGTCATGGCTAACTTACCTTCTTTTTATTGTTTCCTGGCACAAATGGGCTTCCATACGGAGGTGATTTCATGTCAGGTTTGTTGATCTAAGGCAGTTGTTACAGTTTTAAGACTTTGAGATAACCAGAAGTAGAACAAACAAATTTTCCTGATAGATATGTGACAGTATAACAAAGACGGAGAGTCCAAAAGATGAATATAAACCTGCTTTTATTAAGGAAATGTAATAAAATCCTTTGTACATGTCCTCCCCACCGAGGTTCATTGTGTCCATACATGCAACTCTCATGGTTGAGGTACTGTTACAAATGAATTGGAAAAAAATTCAAACCAAACTGAATCAAGTGTCGTTATGGGACCAGAAACTAAAGGTCCATCTCCAGTTGCAGTATGTTAAAACTACCATCAAATTCACATGCACTTTATCTGGGGAGAAAAGGATGAGAACGTCTGATTTACTAAACAAATGTAGGCGTACATGGTGTGTAGCATTTTTAGGATTTTTTCCTTCAGTTTATAAAAAGTTCACTTATACAAACAGACAACGTTTCATGTGTAGCTCTTTCCTCAATGTACAGTCACCTTCTGCGTAATGCATAGACACAGAAAGCGTATCACAACCAAAGAAGCTATGGTGTGTTGTCTTTTACCAAAAATTGTAGAGATTCACAGCTGCAGATACTGCATTTACATGAAAACGGCCTCTAAGAGTGTACAAAGTGTAAACCATAAGCTCAGTTAAACCATTTTAATATGCTGTCACATAAAAGGGGTCTCTCTTATCGTCTCTACAGGATCATAATAGTTTTGATTTCAACAATATGGCACTAAGTGATTAAAGCGGACCTCTTTTTATAAAAAACAAAAACGGTCTTGTTTCCAAATAGTGGCAGTTGAAACAAATGCAGTCCTGGTTGATTCAAACAAGCATCTAAGTGAATACAGTCATTTGTATGTGATGTCCAACAGGCTTTAAAATAACTCCACCTATAAGCAGTTTGATCAGCACCTCTAGTTTCATTATTATTGATATTTTCTGAGTCAAAACTGGGGTACAATGTAGTCACTTTAACTAATGCTTAAACCTATTGATTGATGCTTGTCCTAAGTATTATGAAACTAAAAATAAGCCTTATAGTAAAACAAGAAAATGACTTTACTTCACTAAATATAACATTTATCCAACATAAGATTGCACCACAAAAATAAGTCTGTAAAGGATTCAAATGACTTAATAAGTACTCCAAGATTTTATGATTGCAAATCATGGCTTTCTTTTTCTTATTAAAAATAGAAAAAAATGAAATTACAACAGTTCATCTAATTGTCATTTGAAGCTCCGCAGATTTCTTTTAAAATGAATTACATTTGAGTTGCATTGCCATGACGCCAAAATGCTCCATAAGGCACTACAAGAGGCAAATCTCCTGTTTCCAGAAGCAGAAAAGTCCTGTTGCGTCATTGCCCTCTGTTAGTGTGACGGGGCTCACGAGCCACAATGAGCACTTTAGTCCAAGCTGATGACAGAGAAGGCCTCGCCTCCAGGAGGCCAGCCTTGGGGTGTCGGGGTCACACAGATCGGCTGGCTCCATTCAGACGCACCAGTGGGAGACGACACGTTCCCCTGCAGGAGAGAGGCAAAGGATCAGGAACAGATGAGAAAGCCTTTGCCTCTACACTGTAGATCAGGGGGGTCAGGCATGTTTCACTGAGGGCCACATACAGAAAAACAGGTGGAGGTCAGGTATATTGCCTCATACGTTAAGTTGAAAGTTAGCTAAGTCAAGTGTTGGTAAATTATGCTTGATACTTGAATATGCTTTAAGAAACAAACATCCTACATCAAAGCTCTCTATAGGGTTTCATTCATTTTGTTACAAAATGTGTCAGCAGTTAATTGTCAGATTTGACTAATACCTAAGATTTATTTAAAAATATTTTCAACTTGATACCTGAATTTATTTGAAAATTGACACATGAATTCTACTGTGTAATATATTTGAACATATACAGTATATTTAAGAAGTACAATATACTGTAAGACAAGCATGAGTTTCAGGCGTGGGCCATTTTCCATTATACTGTTAGAATTTGCTGAGGGGAAATACAAAATGGACGACAGGCCACAGTTTGGACACCCCTGCTGTAGATCATCTATGTACGGAAGTCCTGAGGAGCCAGTGAGAAAACAATACATTCTGGTGATCCATTTTAAGTCTGATCTAAAAATGATCCTCTCTTTATAAATTCAAAGAGAGGATAATTGTGTTGCCATTTGATAAAACAATTTAGACCAGACTTAGAACATATTTTCCTTTAATTTGCCTCTCAGGGCTTCCGTATGTTTAGTTCAACTCAAAAACATAAATTCCCCCGCCGCCTTAAAAGGACGAGTTGGGTGAACCTCTGAGTTGTGAACATTTAAAAAATATCCAAGTTAAACATGAGAAAAAAAACTCATTAGACAATGTTCAAGCTATGCTGGGAAGTACGGTAATGTGCTGATGATAAATTACCTTTTGGTAGTATGCTCATTGTTCTCTATCGTGATGTATTCCACTGTTTTCTCTTCATATTTAACAGACAGGGAAGCAACAGTAGAAGACTTACCCTCTAGATCTTTACACTCTCTGTCCCGTACACGTTGTAGCCTTCACGGTATGTGGCGAAATTCTGGGTGTTTGCTGGAGGGGCTGGCTTAAAGTTTTGGGCATTCTTTTCCAGCTTCAGTCTTTTGGTTTCTTGCCGTGACTTATAGCAGAACTCTATCAAAGCCACGGTCATAGCCAGGCCGAGCCCTCCCACCAGAATATAGAAGACTCCTGCCACGTTGCTCAGGCTTAGAGCACTTGTCTTGTCCTGGGGGGGGTAAAGACCACCGTTAAGAATCTTTGAACTGGCACCGTGAGACTGACCTCAAACATTTACACAAACACAATGTACTTCCTGCTGCACTAGGACTAAACACATGAGTCTACAAAACCCTCTAAATTACAGATGGCTACTTTGGCCTATAAGTGAGATGACTAGGAACTTTTAGTTAGTCTAATTCCTCCTCTCGAGGTATATCTAAGTGCTGTGAAGGTGAATGTAGTTTCTATCTCTGATGCTCTATGGTCTCTTTAAGAGAGCACGTCTACAGGAAGGCGGTCGTGGTCGTACAGGTCTACAAATTAAACCCTGGATTCACTATCATACTGTAGCTGCTCAACTTCAACACACTGCATTTGTACAATAAAAGTGGCAAGCTGTGGAGGGCGAATTGAACCATTTCATTGCTATTAAAAGCCAAACTGTGATATTGAAATTAATTTATGTGAGTTTTACTATTTGCATTCCCATCCTCTGGGACATCTTGTAGCCGTAAGGGCAGTAATTTCAACTTTGTATCTCTTAAAAAGTCAGACATAAAACCGTTTTTGCTTTAATTAAAGATGTACAAATAAATGTTCCTTACTCTGACACTCCATATGAGACATGACTGTTAAATACTATTGGACTACCTTGTGCTCGGATGGTATTTAAAGGTCAGTTTGGACTTAGTCAGAATATGGATTGTTTTGGGCCAAGTAGTCTGTCATATTGGAGTAAAAATACGCAGCAAGCATACAAAAGAAAAACATCAATGATAAACTAACTTTCAATAAAGGTTTGGATGACGAAATAACAGTATAATGGTTTCAATTCTATGATTTCAAAATCTTATGGCATGAATAGTGTAGTGTAATCATGCTGAAATTCTACTAATCTGGAGTTGTCCATACAGTAATGATGTCATGTTAATGTCATGAGACTATGTGTGAAGTTAATCTCTGTTTTTAGTCATGCTTTTCCTCGAACATTCAGATATAAGTGTTAATATCATGTCCTGATCAACATGTAAGGGAGAATGTATGCTTTGGATGTTTGCATATGAACAATTAGGTCAAAATGCATTTCTCAGTATCAGTATAAAAAGACCTGCAGCGACTGACCTTACTTCCAGAGTCCTTGGTTCCACATTCACCCTTATCGTACCACCATTTGTTTTTCAGCTTGTCTAAGATGCCTTGTTCACTGAGTTTCAATACTGCAAGGTTTACAGGAGTTCTTCACGTGGGAAATAACATAAATAACATTTTATTATGTTATTTTATGTTATTCAACTTTTTTAACTACTTAATACTGTGCAAAGCGATAGAGTAGGGTCTTGGCCAATACATCACAGATAGCAAGCAACACTACAATATATATATATATAAATATGTAAATGTATAAATATGACCTTTCATAATCCATGACTACCCTAGCATGCCAGACCCCACCTTTATCGCTTTGAGTAATCGGCACACACTGATCACAAGAGAAAAGATTTAACGTTGCAAATAAAGCAGCTGCTGCATAGCTGTCAGAATGAAAGAAAACAGAGGCAGTCATTACGGAGGGAACCTCTCGTGCTATGGGCAGCCTTTTGGATGTTTAGCAAGGTGGATCTAACAGGAACCCTTTCTTGAGTAACAGACAAAACACAGCAGTCCATTTTCATTTACAGCTATAAGAGGCTAATGCCCCACAAAATCACCCAAACAGATAATAACTACCAGCCAGATTAGATCAGGACATTTTGGATTTTAGAGTCTCTAAAAACACTTAGTCTGAGCCAGATCTATGATGGCGGGGTCACATTTGTGGGTTTTTGGTTTGGACATTATTTTCAATTTCCTTGACTGATAGATTCCTGGGCTTATTTCCTTTCAGAAAGAGGATCATTGTTTGTAATTCAACATCATTAAATATATTGTATTCCCCACTGTGTTCATTGTTTGTTAAAATAAAAATGTTGAGTACAAACAAATGTCATACAGAAACAACAACAAGAAGTCAAGCATGATGTTAGTTGATGATCTGCAGTCCTGTTCTCCGGTCAGAGCTCTCTGAAAGTCATGATGATTTTATTTCATTGAGTGTTGGAAACTAGTAACTTTGATGCATGGATTCAAATACAACAAAATAAAACGCATTCCGACACAACCTCTTGAGTTTACTAAACATTGTCTTGACAGAGGAGCGTACAAATCAAGCCAGTTGCAGCGAGATCGTACACACAGTGATCTATGAGACTAGAACTCGGACAATGATGCATTGTAATTGTAGCCTCTGACTTTATGGGATGCATTTTGAGGATGAATTGCAAAAAAATAAAGCTTTTAAACGAGGTGTTTTCTTCCTTCTGGGAGCTTCAGATCAACAATTTACAAATAAATGATTAGGTTACCTCATTATTATTTTTTCCAAAGACCAGTTTTTAAATGACAATTAAAGATCAGCATCTGATGATGTTTCTGTTGTTTTTGACTTGATGACACACTCAGCAACTGCTGCTCTGACCTCTCTGAACAGAAATATGACTACAATAATTTAGTCTGTTTAATTTTAATTAACAATCTTTGTTTTATATCTTTGTGAGAATTGTGGGTAGGATGATCCATTGATTGCATTTTCTCTCGTACAATTTTCACTTACATTTCACATTCAGCTCTAAGAGCAAAAGGGAGCATTAGTCGGCTGTCATCAGAAAAGACTTCAGACCCGCCACAAGGTGGTGGCCATGGACTAAGTCAAAAACTGATTAGCACAGTTACACTCAAATACTCCCCTATGTTTTCTAATCTGCAAAACCTAAAAACAATCAAAACGTCCTTTATCTTTACCATAACTAATACTTGTAAACATACTGTATGAGTAGCTGGAAAGACACCTTAGCTGTTTGGTTGAAACTGCAAATTGGATCATTGTGTGTGGAGGAAAAAACCCTAAATCACATGACGTAATAAAAGATTGAACATCAAATTCAAAGAGTACAGCACCAAACAAATGTCATCATCCCTGCTGGAAACTTAAAGCATAAAAGGAACTTAAGAGCTGAAAAAGGAACATCTGTTGAAAATATTCAGTTGTAGTAACAGAGAAATATAAAACTGTACATCCATTCCCCTTTCAAGTGGCTCCACAGCCTGCATCTATTATTATTTTGTCCATTGCAGGTCATTTTCTGTCAAGAGAAAAACTCTGAGCTGTCCCAAACCTCTGATGTACGAGACAGCTTACAGCTGCACGGAGAGGAAACTCTAACAGATCAAAGATTTATCACACCTGGCTTCACTCGCATTTACAATAAACGGACTGGGAGCATTTACACAAAAACAGCTCAAATTTTAAGCAAAAATAAATAAATAATAATACTAGTCATAATAATAATATAAGATACAATATGTAACAAAAAAACCAAGTTCATTTTAAGTTGTAGTAACACTGAAACTGTCTGAAACTATTTAGTCTTTATTTATATTTATTTCTTCTCTATTTTTTGTGTCTCATAATTACTCCTATTGCACACAGGGCTTTAGCCTTCACTGCAATTATATGAGCAGTGAACAAAACAAAAACACTTTTGAATCTTGAAATTGTGAAATCTAAAGTCAATAGGGAGCTCATCTTCAAATGTAAAAAGAACTCTCCTCTCTGAATTATCTCTGGTGACTATAGTTATGCATGGGATTGTTATTTACACATGCAGTCGACCAATCAGATTCATTCCAATCTGGATCTGCAGTATTTGGCAGCATTTCTCCAGGAAGCGTTTAAGTGTAACTAATCTGAAGTGTCTTTAAGCTCGAGTCAAATGTTTTATCACTACTGATTCATTTTGAAACTATAGCTAACTTGCCACTTCCATGACTATTAAATATGTTTTTTGTATTTGCATTGGACCTTTAACCTTATATAGAAATGTCTGCTAATCATTTTTTTCTCAGGCTGGTTGTTGTAAGTTTCTTAATCACAATTCATGACTGCATACTTCTGATTTAGTGCAGGAGGTGGACAGAATAAGGACACCTGCACAATGTATTGCAGTGCAATGTAACAGCAGGTGTGATAAATCTTACATTTGTGAAGGTATTTGTCGCGGCCCTGTCAGAGCGTTTTTTATTCACCTCTAAAGTAATCTTTGAGGGTCATAGTTTGGCTTCACATCTTATGAGACATATACGCTTCACAAAGATAGTATTTATTGTTGGATTTGATACATTGCACAGGTGTTTATTTTATTGTGTCCACCCCCTGTCCACTTAACCTCGTCTCCATTAGATTTAAGTCACAATAGAACTTCAGACTAGTCTGTCTGCAAAACAAGAAAACAGCATCTCAAAACACTCACAAGCACACAACATCATTCAAATGAAAACAACTCATGCACAATACCGACTCATGGCCAGATTAGGATATCAATTACATACTGAGTGATGTCAAATACCAATCACACAGGATGTGAGTTATTAAAAATATCACTATTGATTTCTAGTATAGATTCAAATAAGTGCTGAAATAGATTTCAGCTCCCTAATGATAACGATGTAATTGATTGTTCTGCTGTGAATGTTCTCAGTGGTCGTTACATACAATATATTTCCATCTCTTGTTGAATTACCCACACGTGCCTTTCTGAAAGTGAAATAAGGAAACAGAAATGTGTCAGTCAGACGGTGATCGCTCTCTCTAACCAGGGGATCGGAGCACTTGGCCAGCGAGAGGAGGCAGCTACTTTGTGTTATCCAACCAGGAAGTATCCATGTCCTGCTCACTCAGGAATGCATGACTGGGGTCGGTAACATCAAAGTTTGCCTCGTCTCATCTCTCGCAAGGTGCCACTGTGGTCATGATGCAAGCTGAAGAGCAGAGGCAGAGATGGATTCACAGTTCAGGAAAACAAAACGATCAGGAGCCTCATTTATGGAAAGGACGTACAACAGATTTGATTGAAGAAAATCCTGATAAATGTCGGAGCCTTTGTGCACACAGTATGAACAGGCCAGAAGCTTTCTGCCAATCCGTTTTTGTTATAATTTTACTCTGCTTCTTGATCTACATTTAAAGTGAGACTATGACTTTTAAGATAGGAAAAAAACACTATTCTCTTGCAAAGGAAATGTTATATTCATAAACAATACATCTCAAAGAAGCTAACGACGGCTCATTTTGAATTATAGGTATTCTAACTGAAATTCATCAGGCGGTTCATGGATTTTATGACTCTTGACTGTTACGCCATGTTACACTTTCCCAGTGATAGCCACTTTGGCAAAAGCTGCATAGTCTCACTTCAACGTCTGAATGCATCTTGGCTTATTAATTTGCACATTTGCTTTAAGCTCACCATGAAAATGATCAAATACAAATATTTCCAATCAAATCCTCGCGTACAAATGAGGCCCCTGGTCACATCTTACACTCTACTTCTGCAGGGTTGCCATGGATAAACTTTGACTGGCCTTGAGGTCAAGACCAACCAAAGGTTTCTGTCAATCTTACGTTGGATTTCGATGAGAGGATGTTGGACAAAAAAGTTTGGACTGTTAGTCGTCACTCTGTCATTAGAATTCTCACGTTTGCCTGCGATGCTTAGTCCCCTCAAGACAACGCTGCCCCCCGTGCCTGCCCTAACCCAGGCGGTACATTGGAGAGTGGGAATAAAATAATAGATATACAATAAATCCTAGCTTTATTCCTGTAGTTGTGAAGCTACAAATCTCTTGGCTTGTAGATATAAAAAACAGACGGTATGATGGTAGTATTTCATAACTACAGGCCAAAAATATCAAACTATTTTCTGAAGCATAATGTTAAGCACTTCATAATCTGATTTTCCTCTGTCCTACTTTGCTTTATCTTACACTATCAAACTTTGTTTCCTCTATTAGCCAAGTAAAGGGTTCCCAGTTGATCACAGTTGCAAGATAAAAATAGAAAAAATTATTTATCTGTTACTTATTAACAGATAATTGGGTCTAAGACTATAGTCAGTGACAGCCTTGCCGATTACTCGGTTCTAGTATACCCGACTTTGGTGACATTGAGGCTGACCTTAGAGTCACCTCCCCCGCTGCCGCACTCTCCCTTGTCGTACCACCATTTGTTTTTCAATTTGTCCAAGAGGCCTTGCTCATTCAGTTTTAAAACTGCCAGGTTAACAGCATTTCTTGAAACGATAAAACATAGCTTGTAAGAAAATGAACAGGTCCGTGAGAAATCTAATATAGAATATTAGTAAAAAAATAGGGATAAATATCAATGGTTCATAAAGGGGAGCACGGAAGGGACAAATTGGTAAAGAATTTAACTGGTGGGAAGGGTAAGAAGCATTTTTACAGCAAAGAAAATGTTAAATATTAGAGAGGTGGCATGGAGGGTTACATTGCTTGTAACTGAAGTGTGCGGGATGGGGACATTCTGTCATTGTTGAATTAGAAATAAGAACATCCAGCATGCAACTTAACATTCATCACAACCAACAGACCAGCATTGTAACTAGCAAAGAACAAAAATATCCCAGAGGTGAATTAGATGCAATGCAAAAGGGCACCACAGAAACCAGGGGGGGGAGAGGTTGAGGAGCAAAACAAACCGGGATGGGGAGAGTGACACATCGACATTCAAATGGATGACAGAGTGACTTATATACCAATAACCTTAAGAGGAAGAAAAAACAGAGACACAAAACAGATACATCGGACACAACAGAATGGTGTTGAACAAACTCAAAATACTGTTCACTCAGTGATGTAATTGGAGTCAAATAATAAGAATGAAGGAGTGAGGAAGAAGAAAATGGCAAAAGAAAACATCAGGGTAGGTGGAATACTATAACAACATGGAGGATATTGTTATATTATCCCACCCACCCTAATGCAGAGCCTTTAGGTGTTGCCACACCATAGCCCTTAGAGTCGAGGTTGCCGCCCACTTTCATGGTGTCGCACGGTTTCCGCTGCTCTATGTACTCGTTCATTGTGGACTCGAGTAGAAAGGCGAACTTGCCCTTCGACTTTCGTACTCTGGCAACCCCGTCTGGTGTTGTCTTGGCAAACACTGAGGGTTCAGCGGATTTCATGTATGACCACATTTTCTCATAAACTCCTATTTTGGAGCGCTGCATTATAGGAAACAGAGAGAAGACAGAACAGTTTAGTTATGCACTAAAAGAAACAAACACAGTCATGAAATATAATTATACCAGGCTGCTATGGGTGGGAATGTTCATTTTGGGAAATACTAACATAAGGAGATGGATGCCACACTCATTGGAGAGTGGTATCTATCTTCTTCGAACTCACAGCAAGAAAGAGAATAATCGTATTTTCCAAAAGGAAAAACTGATCCTTTAAAGCAACACTGAATCACTTGGAAAATGACTGCTGCCTGCTGCACTTCCTGGACACCTGTTATAGTCCTGCAACGAGCCACGTACACATTTAAATGTACAGGTACGAGCATGGGTACAAATTAACTAAATGCAGTCCAGCAGCAGATGAGAAGACTTTTTTGAGAAATGAAATATGAAACTGATTGTTTTTACCATCTGATAATCTGATCAGCTGATATCATCAAGAATAATCAACGGCAAGGTTTTCATTATTAATTATTCATTATTTTCATTGTTTAATTATTTCATTATTAAACCCTGAGTGTTCTCGCCCTGCTGGTATCATGATTCAAGAGTGGATAAACCATCTTAACCCAAAGTAAAAAAGTACTTCAGTGTGTGTTTAATCACAGGTCAGATCTGGATTTGACTTGGAGAGCAGGATGCCTGAAGCGCCTGCTGTGACATCACAGTTTGGAACATGTCCAGAAACGCAATATGCTTCAAGAATTCAACACATAGTGGACAGTCTCTTTCTGCCTCGTGTAATTCAGAGTGGATTCAACCATTCAAAAAGAGAAGTGCAGCAGAGGTAGTGGGCAGTATGCCAGCAGCCTGAAGACTGACAATCTGGCAGCCCAGCAGAAGCAAAATGTCGGCCATGTTTGGAATCAATAATAACAGAGAAGTGACCTCCTGCTCCTCGTCAGAGTGTGTCCCGACCAGCAGGTCACAGCTGGAGTCACAGTCATCACGGTTTCATTTATATTTAAATATAGAAACTTCATTTCATTTGACTTTAGTGGTTGTGCAACATTTACATATTTTCAATTCAGCTTGATGATAATAAATGTGCCTTGATTCAATAATGCAGGAATATGTGGGACAATGCGTATATGGTATATTTAATCAAATTATTTAGGGCTAAATTCAAGTAATTTGTGTTTAAATATTACTATTAATATGTTACATATAGCATATAACATTGTGTGTATGTTGTGTTATCTCCTTTTATCTCTTTTGTGTACACCTTTTTATAAAAGCAGTTGACAGATTGTCTTCATCATTAGACTCACACATTTTCAATGTCAATTTTAACATAATAAATCTTGTTTTTCATTGTCACCTTTACTCTAACATGATATCCATGAATCAACATGATGTTAAGCCAAACACCAGTTTAAATAATTGTTAATTCTCCTCTGTTTGCTCGGCTCTATGTTGAACACATGTGACCTGCATGCTCGGACTGACAGCTCCACCTCTGCGGCCCAGCTGCCAGCTGAGCGGCTGCAGTCAGGCAGCTCCGCCTGCTCTGACACTCAGGACGCTGCTAAAAATGGCCAGCGAGAGGTTTATGGCCGGCCACTGGGGAGCTGGAGTACAGCTGTCTACAATAGAGGGGAGGATAGAGACGCTGCAGTAAACCGGGCTAACGTGACCTTCTGCTGAGCTGGGAGAGGCGTCTCAGAGGAAACTTTAGGTCGAAACTCATCACATTTCTACACGTTTTAGAAGGGCTTCTCGTCAGGATTGAGATTAGGGCATGACAGGCAGGTTTGATAATCACTAGGTCAAACAGGAAGTAGAACTGTGGACGAGCATCTGACGTCAGAACTCTGAAACTCTGGAGCAAGTTCCAGTTTCCAGTTTCAAACAACAACTGAAAACCATTAATATTACTATTATTATTAACATAATTATTACTATTAATTTCATTATTTGCACTATTATTATTATTATTATTTTAATATTTAATTATCTACAGTTTTCCTTTTTTAAATGTTTTTTAATAAGTTATAGCTCTTGTATAGAAAGTGTTTATTAAATAAAATGTATTATTATGTGTTCATAGTCCTACATATTTGTCATTAACACCCCACATTGTACTCCACATAGAATTGTTTTTTTATTGCACGTTTCCTATTTGAGTTGTCCTTTTTATCAGGGCACTGTATTCACTTGGTTATTTATAGAATACTAAAATGCACAAATCAAGTGTGTGCGTCTGGTTTGCTCCAGATTGTACGTTCAGTAGTGCTGTGAGTCAGACCCACGTCACATCTGTTAGGAAAAAGTAGAGCAAAACATTCGAGTGGATATACAAACTGTGTCAGCTGGACGGTGTGTGCGGCCGCAGTGTGTAAATTATTCACCGAAGATGTAATGGATTGTGGGCTCAGGCTAGTAAGTGAATCATTCTTGACATATGCAGGATTTCAGTTCAGTCAAGTGTTCATGTAAACACTCTTTACATGACAGTAATGGCAGATGACAGGCCGGACCATAGTGTGAAAGCAGCCATTCTTTTCTGGGTAACATCGAGACGCATGCTTGTCAGGAGTAGGTTGGCCGTCTGGGTTTAAATCTGTGCTACACCTCGTGCTGTCAGAGTCAAAACTGTCACCACAGCTTTACAAAGAGAAATTATTTAATACATACATTTAAATAAATGGGTTGTGTAGCCTCAATAATCTTTTAACTGACTACCGGGGCAAGTGAAGAATTTGGGTTTGCTGCCCCTCATCCATTCTGGAAATAAAGTAAACTTCCAGCAACCAGTTCATCTTTCAGCAGCTGCCTGAAGGCTGAGATTGATTCACGGCCCTCTGTCTACATCTACAAATTGAGACGACAGGCCAAACAAAGCATCAGCAATCTTTCTGGGGATTTGTTGTTATTAGTTTTTGGGAATGATAAGGTATGTAATTAAAGTCTTCAAATACTATATTTTCATAATCAGTGGAAACAAATTGATAATGTTACTAGTTCATATCTTGGCTCGTTCAGAACATAGACTGTATACGTATATACTGTAAAGGTTCAGAAGCACCACTGTAATTAAAGTAGAATTTATAACTAACACATTTTGGTTTCTCTAACTTGTGTTCTCTTTTACATCCCCTTTACCCTCTTCAGAGTTCATGAACAAAATGATCCAAACAAGAACTTGGCGACTTGTTGAAATTATTTGAGTACAGTGCGAATCAAAATCTAAATGTGACAAATGATATCTAAATGAAAGTACTTTGGAGATGTTGGTACGCTAATTTTGGCCAAATGCTGGCTGTTCCCACCCACTTATTTTCGTTATGCTAAACTAAGCTAATAATCTAGTAGCTCCAGCTTAATTGTTAGTGTACAGACGGCACAGTGGTATTGATCTTTTTAATCTTACATTAAATCAAATAAGTATATCTCCTAAAATGTAGAGTTTAAAAAAAGAGCATACAGATATATTGAACCAGATATTATAGTCCAAATGTTGTATCAGCAGACAGCTAGTTGAAGAAGAGTGTTGAACAGAACTATAATAATTTACAAACCCAGTGGTTTTAAATCATTTCTGAAAAGAATATTGAAAGAAACGTCACATTCTGTATCATCATATATGTCATGTCATAAGCTGTATGATGCTTTAAAGTTCGATGTTAAAATTATTTTTACAGCTCTCATTTATCATTGGCTTTGATTCACCAGATTTCATTAAGCGTTCCTCAGAGCGACTCCTCTGCAATGACATTTCCAGTTTGGAGGAAGAAAGGCAGATATTTGTCACTCAGGATGAAGTCACTACACGCCTGTCAATTATCTCCTTAGGAACACCTTTGACAAATCACAGCCAGCCAAATACCTCGTGGATTAGCATATCCGCCGCTGCCTATGGAGGTGCGTTTAATGTGATGAGTCACCAGGAAGCCTCAACAATAATTAATTTAATGAATTCAAATGTTTAAGGTGTTTTTTAACCAACAAGTAAAAGGGGGTATTTTTAGGGCTGATGCATGTGTCACGTAAAACGTTTCTTTCTTTACTTTAAGCCTATGTTATAACATCAATGAAAAAATGTAGAGGTCTGTTGAAAAGTTGAGTTTTTGGCAGTAGAATTATTGCTCACATTGTCACATAAGGAATTTTTACTTGAACATAAACAGGGGTAATTAAACAAACGTAGTATCATGTTTAAAGGGCATCTGCTCCTGCAGTCTTAATAAAAGCAGTCTGAATAACTACACAATAGAAGAGGAGAGAATCAGCACAGCTCTGATAATCAACATAGAGTGTAATAAATACAGATAAAACTATTGTTAGAAATTAAAATCAATGTTTTGATGGCATAATGTAGCTTAAACATACCGTGAGTTTAAATGCTGTCTTATACTGAAAAACCAGAAGTTCTCGCGCACAATGTCTGATGTAAAGCTTTTATTCTGAAAAACCTTCATCTCCTGTTAGCATTTAGCATGTAGCTAATATTCCTTTCCCAATAGGTGAATTTCGAAGTGAAATGACATGGAGTGATGCACACCGAAACCTACTGATTTTAACACTACAACTATAGACGTCGAGATATTATTATTGCTGAATATTAAATGAAGGTAGGCTACAGTTTATTTTAATACGTTTTTGTTTACAGACGTGGGTAGCATTTGACAACATCTGGAACTACCGGGAACCAAACTGCCGTGAAGTATTTCCTGTATTTTTTAAAGTATTGATTTCAGCGTTTAAAATGTGTTCAATGAAAAGTCATGAAAGAGATAAGAAGGAGAAAAGGCGTGTTTATATATATATATATATATATATATATATATATATATATATATATATATATATATATATTGAATGTACAATGTCTGAATCCTCTGTTATACGCAACAACGGACATCAAATACGTGGAGGGCCGGCCCCCAGCAGCGCCAACCGGCCCACAGGGAGGAGCCAGCAGAAGATGAACAGCTGGAAATGTGGTTCTCGCCCTATTTTCTGCCCTCTCGAGAGCCCAAGAACACAGCTGTTGCTCTGACTGAACAATATTCTGCTTGTAACATTACGCGCCTTCTATTAATTAAAGTACTCATTTGAACCTTCTCAGAGCCCCCATTGGTCTCGTTATTTTTAAAGCTTCTCTCCTGGACGCGAGAATAACGAACAAAGATAACAATATACAACCCAGTCTCACGGCATTTCATGTAATAGTCACAAAATGAATTTAATCTATTGATTCGTGTTCACCAACACGATTTTCGCATTTTTTTCGTGTCACACAGAACGATTTTAAAAGCAATGCATTTCTATTGGTACTAGGCTTGTTTGAGACAAGCGAGACCTGCGCAGTTGCGATCAACGTCTTGCTAGTGCGTTGCATGATGGTTAGTCATTTTGTCCGACTTGCTCTGGAGGCTCGCCTACATGAGACGTTGAAATCTCGCGGGACAAAGACGCCCGCAGCCTTGAGAGCGAGGCGCGGCGAGGCGGTGCAGTTCCTCTCCACGGGCTGCGGAAGCGAAATGCTTGATGGGAAAAGACTCGCTGGTATCTCGAGCTGAGCGCTCATTGGTGGTTTTTACCACGTGCTGCTGATGCAACTCTCCAATTGGCTCGGCAAAAGTTTGTTGTTGTTTTGTGTCCGTTTTACGTCGCCACATCCATTCCCATTTGTCATCATTGTTCCACATTGTTCCAATGTTTATCATCATGAAATTAATATCTATATATTTTATACTATACTTGCACTCAGTGGCGGCGCCAGAGATTTTCTCTAGGGGGTGCTGTGGGGTAGCTTGACGTTTCATAGAGGGTGCTCAAACATTTAGGGTTTCCCATTAATGCACCAGCGCTACAGTTGAATTTTCTACTGCAACACTCCCCACGCACACACACACAGTGCACCCGCGACTGTTACAATGAAGGCTCGATAATCAGCTCACGGCATATAGGCAGGGGTAAAGTGCTATTTTTACAAGTGGGGAGCGGACCTCACCTCCTCTAGGAGGGTCCTCACCTCCTCTAGGGGGGTCCGGGGGCTAGCTCCCCCGGGAAGATTTGTTGTTACATATTTAAGTTAAAAGCATCAATCTGGTGCACTTTGAGAGCAACATTAAGAGATCTATGGATACATCTCAACACCCATACGAAACAGAACTGTCAACAGATTTTCTATTTCTTTATAGATATTTTACAAATCACTCTCCTTTTAAAACAAACCTTTTGAGACCCACTGAGATAACTAGACTAAAGTTAACTATCTAAACACTGAGAGAGTCCTTTACTTCACCTGAGTTGAGGTTACCTGAGACTCTCCGTCTGACAGGAGAGAGTTCTCCCTCCACCTTGTTGTTGAAAAAGCTCCTTATATCCATTAGCTTGGCTAGCTAGCACCAGATGCTAACCACAACGATCTCCGGTAGATGGTGCGCGAGGCGAGCTCTCTCGCTCGCTCGCGCACGCACGCACACAAAATGGCTCGTGCCACACACACACACACACACACACACACACACACACACACACACACACACACACACACACACACACACACAGAGCAGGGCTTGAATGAAACACAGAGACCCAGAAGTAAGCTACTTGTACTCACGAGGCCTATTATGTGCAGAATCCCTCTCGCTTTCAGTTGGTTTTGATTGAGTGTCCACACGTGGTCGTTTAAGGACTAAAAAACGATCAATTTTTCACTTTGCTGTTAGCAAATCATTTGGCGCTCTAGCTAACAGGAAGTCAATCAAGTGTCACAAAGTAATTTAGCCTATGGGTAGGTCAAAAATCGAATGGGTGCTGACCATTGGCCTAATCATATCACCTGTGTTGGCTTTATGTTTTTGGTCAAAAATGTGTTTGTTTCACATATGCATTGATGTAATCAATAATATTTCTAATTTAATTTAATAAAAATAATAATAATAATTTTCGAAAAACAAAACAAAACACATATTTCTTGGGGGTGCTTAGGGGGTGCTTTGGCAATCCTGGGGGGTGCTTCAGCACCCCCTAGCTCCCCCCTGGCGCCGCCCCTGCTTGCACTGCTTACCGTTTTCATACTTTATACTTCTTAGCATATTCATACACACTGTTCATACTGCTCACAGGCTGATATCTAGTGTATTCATACCCCTCACTGTTTATTCATCATTCAATTCATTCTATATTTTATTCTGTCTATTGTGCACATTACTTTTCACTTTACTGCTTGTTGCACCTGGTTAGAAGCTAAACTGTATTTCGTTGTCTCAGTACCTGTAATATGTGCAATAACAATAAAGTTGAATCTAATCTTGAGCAGGAACAAATGTATTTACTTAGTACATATCTGACATTAACGATTAAACACATGTGTGCATTCTTTATAAATGCAAACCGAGTCAAGCCGACACCGGAGGTGGCGGTATGCACCTTCAAGTTGTTTGCAATCCGCCAAAAAACGGAGAGAAGAAGAAGAAGAAGACGAAGCCGACTCCGAGCTGTCCGACTTCAGGCGAGCTTTTTGAGACCTCCCCGGCTGCGATCGGCTATTCTCGTCTACTTTCGAGGCGAGCCGCAACGCGTCTCAAACAAGCCTAGTATGTTTCGTGCCTGCAGCACGTCTTTTTGTCCGGTCGGGTCTTGGAAGACCGGAAGCTGTGTGGTTCATAAAAACATTTCTTACTTAATATCAAGCCACGATTATTGATTTTATTTTAAATGTTATAATGTCGGACTTTTTTTGCCTTCCTCGAGGAAAAGAAATGGGGCTCAGAGCCTCAGAATACTGAAATCTGTATTCTTTTAATCTTTTTTTCCTTCTAATTTGTTATTATTTACATTGCTTTTAAAATCGTTCTGTGTGACACGAAAATAATTGGGAAATCGTGTTGGTGAACACGAATCAATAGATTAATTTCGTAACTAAATGCCGTGAGACTGGGTTGAACTATATCTTATATTAAATAATTAGGGTTAGGATATTAGTTATATCTCTTAAACAGATATTTGACACAGTGAGTTTCCTAATAAAATCATCTCTGAACAGCCAGGTATTTCAACAGTAATGTTTTTAAAGCAGTGCAGTGCAGGAGGCGGCGAGTTACAGAACACCTACTCCAAACTGATAATGCTGATTGCTCCAATTCAATGTTTTTAGACCCGAGTTCGGAGCGCCACAGCGGACCATGCCACTCTTTTTTTAACAACTTCATAAATTGAGAGGGTCACAGAACCTACTCATGCCTCCCCTCGATCGCATCCCTGCAAAATCCCTCCTCTCTCCACTATTAAACACACTTCTCTTGAGAGCTTTTATTTGATGTTTGGACTGATTCTGGAAGCCAGATGTGAGTGTTAAAATGGAGCAGAAAGCCAAACCTCTCAGACAAAAACAAGTTGTTCTACCCTCACTCTATTCAAGCATATTTATACAAGCTGTCTGTATATATCAGAGGAGATCGGAAGATGTGATTTTACAACTCTCTGTCTGATCCAACCAACTGGCCTGATCACTCCAGAGTGAAACACAGTCCACAAGGTTTGTCTCTATGAAACGTCTCAGACATACGTACTTAAACCCAGAGACTGACTGGGTCTTAAAAAAGACACGACATAGAGCCGGACACAGGATGTGAATGACATTTCCATTTCTGAGGAAAAGGAGGACGTCTTCTTTGAGATTGCGGTTTAGTGACAGAAGCCCACAAATTGGAATTTTAATGATTCTTCTAGTCTTGAACTATTTATTTTCCAAAAGTTTTGAACACACAACAGAGCTTTAGTTCAGTCGTTATGATCGAAATGAGTAATGCTTGCAGCGATTCAGAAGCCCAGACAGAAGTCAATCTTCACAATTTGATGCAGCATTTAAAAAATTGAAAATTACTTTCAAATGATTCACAAAAGACCCCCAGATTACACAATCTGTCAACTGCTTTTCTGAACGGCTAACATTAATCAGAGTTTAATAGTGTTTTCTTTTTATAATACGATGTTTGTCCACTGTGTGACCTTGATGAGAATATTTGCGCAGTTGCTTTTCCTGCACTTTTTCGTAGTGGATATAAGAATTAATCTGCACATAAGTGGAGGCAAATGAAACTTTGGTTTAATGACTCTACTAATGGTCGGTTGAGGGAGCGTAATTGTTGCACAACTGAATTATTCCTCTGGTGTAAAGCTTGCAAAGAGCTTATGATTTTGTTTGCGAGAACCAAAATTCATTTTGTAGGGATTCATTTAGTTTTGTGGTACTGATATCCTGCTCTAACGATGGCAATCCATCTCTAAGTTACTTCTTTTAAGCCACTTAACAAAACAAATGCATGCAATTTTCTTGTCACTGTTTAGTTAAGTATGACTTAAATCATATAAATAAAACACTGTGTACCACTGTTTTCTAATGTACTGAATTAATCAAGTGTGGTAGTAGTATTAGTACTTTGGAAGTGCTGTTACAGGAGAAAAATAAAATTCTAGACATTGTATTATTGATTATTCATTCAGTGTATGACCTGGCAGGTCATAAATCACAACCCACTGGAGAGCTCCAGGGACTTTTCCCGCTCTTTGGCCAACATTAACTACAGTTTCAGTGCAGCGACAGCATGGATGACAAACAGTGGAGACACTCACCCTAAAGAACTCCTTAGTGGAGCCTGAGTCTAACGTCCCATAGGCAATCTCTGTCTGCTTGGCCAGGTCCTCTGCACCCTCGATGGGAGAGACCATCCTCTCCACAGTGAGGAAGGCAGCCAGGTTAGCCGTGTAGGAGGAGATAATGATGAGGGTGAAGAACCACCACACTCCTCCCACGATACGACCGGACAATGATCTGAGAGGAGGAAACAGAGCAGACACACAGAACATGATAGCAGTATTCTCTAGCTATCCCCAAGTAGCGGAACAACCAGAGTAATGTCAAAACTACCCGGCAACAGAGTCCCGATGATGGAGGAGGCAAAGAAAGAAAGAAACAAAACCTGCCTACTAATTCATACTACAAGATGCTTGACTTTGCCATTATAAAAGCACTGGGATCAGGGTTTCTAGTTCTAGAGAGTCTTTAGGTTGTTTCTTGCTTTGAAAAATTAGCCACGCTGCTAGCGGTAGCCATGTTGCTAACGATTTACTGCATGAACTATTAGGTCGATCGTCTTGTTCAGATGTAAATCAACGGAAAGCGAATATAGGGAGGAAAAGTTGAATAGGTTAAAAAATGTTTTGTGTTTCTGCCGTAAGTGAAGTATCATCACCTATGGCTGCTTACATTTTATCCGTTCTTTGAAAGTAATAATAGGCTAAGCCTCATTAACTCAGTGTAATTGTGTTCATATATGGTTTTGGAGCTAAAGCAGGTGAGCAACCATGCAGATATTTGATTGGAATTGTCCATCTGTTATCAAGAAACTCTTTCCACAAATCAATTCCACAGAGGACAAAATAAGTCTGAAGTAAAAGCACCGTGAGACTGTCTGCAATTGAATTCAGGATGTAATGAGCTACGCCACACAGACAGTCCCATCCTGCTCACTGGTCCTTAACCAATTCTTCACAGTTTCCACATCAGCGTTAAGGCTCCTACTTTACATTTGTGCCTTGCAGAGGAACCTGGGGTTCATATTTTCTAAATGTGACTGTCCTCTCTGGTGCAATCCCCAACTTCTACGATTGCACACAAATCCTACTAAATGGGCTCCGCTCAGATGAACTCACATTTCTCACTTCAAACGAGGTCCATTTGCATCACATCACTGCATCGCAGATGTACTGCCCTGGATTTCTCCTAATTTATTGTTTTTAAAGCTTATTTATGGGTTTATGGTGGTGCTTTCAAGTTGTAAATATTGCCAGCAGTCGAAATCTACAGTATGTCTTATCTCCATCATCAAGGTTTCCGCTGGGTGCTATTCTAGGCCAAAGTCTTATCAGTAAATGGCTTATAATTGAGATAATTATCCAGAATGGAATCATATTAAGGTCAATGACCATACTTTAGATACGTTGGGTTTAAAAATGTTTGAGCCAGAGGCAAAGTTGAATCCACAAAAAAACAATAGAGATCAGTAGAGAAGAGATTAAGGTGCAGAAACACTTCCCTTTCGGGGGACTATATGGTGACACAGAAAATGCTGCACCATAGAGTTATGAAGTACAACAATTACTCAGCAATATCAATAAAAAAAACATTTGTACTTTGGAGCCACAATAACATCCCCAATTTGCTGCTTAATTGATTATTCTCCTTGAATTATTCAACAGACCCACAACTCTTCCTCTATGCTTCTACATGGCATTAACTAGAGTCATGCGCATATAAACTTAAACAGTCATATGAAAAAATCATCCATTTCAATTGAGTAATGTGACAAGTGAACAGGCTGACATTCCATTGAAAAGGGTTGCCCCTAATGTGTCTCCCTAATAAAGTATACAACCTGAAAGAATGCTTTATGTCCCACCATTAAAACCCCATATTTGTCCAGTGGCACACCATCAATCAATCCTTTCAAGACTAATTAGAATCTGTGAAAACCTTCCTCCTTTCTATCCCGCTTCATAATAACCTTCCAAAGTCCCGGATGAAAGGATGACGAAAGCAAGAATCCTTGAAGAAGAGGTCAGGGACACCACAACAGCGATGAGTCAAGAGATGGATGGATGCACAAATAGATGGGATGACCATTGAAGGAGGGAAATGCATAATGTAGGTACAGTATGGCGCTGATGATGTTGTTTTCCCCCCACAAAATGCGTTATATGCACCAATGAGATGACCGTAAAATGGGACATGCAGCAAAAACACGGTAGCCCTCCAAGAGTCATGAGGAATTTCGAGCAGCTACTCTGAATGAAATGTGATGACCCCTTTGCATTTTACAGCCCTCAGCATGGTGGATATAAGTTATTTTGTGGATGAAAAGCATAACTGCTAGCATGCCGTTTTAAAGCAAAGGTTTGAAACAAATAAAATGGGAAAGAGTGCAGTGAAGTGAAGCATGAGGAAAGATGGACAGCTCAAAATAACCTATATGCACCATGGCAGGGAGGAGATGTATGAACGGGACTATAAAATGCAGAGAGATGACGTGGACAACTGAAGGGTGGTGGAGAGTGAACAAAACAACCAACCTTGGTGAGATATCGCATCCTTGCTGCATGAAGGCACCCAGGGAGAACCACAGGCTATTAAAAATCCCAAAGTCGTTTGGAGGGTCTGGCGGGCTCTGAGGGTCTTTGGCCTCATCGTTTTCGTCCAGATGCCACTCGTAAGGGCTGAACCGGCTCACCAGGAAGAGCACCACACTCACGCCGATATAGGCAAAAACTATGCACATCCAAATCTCATAGGCCAGTGGGTCCAGGAAGGAGAACACCCCAGGCTTGGACTTTTGGGGCTTCTTAATCATAATGGAGATGCCCAAGCTCATAAAAGGCTTTGAGAAGTCTATCACTTCTTCCCGCACCAACGTAATAGTTAGAGGAGCCACAGCTATGTCAGCTCTCTGTGAAAATGGGAACAGGCACACTGGGAGTTAGTCATACAGAATAAATAACCAACAAAAGTGTTACATGGTTAATTAGTAAAGAAAACATTGATAAACTCAAAGTCAAACCAACAACCATGACTATTGACAAGTCACACTGCCTTATAAACACATATACATGCCCAGGCCGCAGCTTCAAAGTGCATTCATGGTGAAAAGAGATTGGATGCGGTGCGACAGCTGAGAAAATACTGAATAGCAGACCTGTGAAAATGCCAGTGAGAGGGATATCTGCCATTTGAATGTGAGTCACTCAGCATTTGTGTTGGCTAATGTCTTTGTCTCGATCCAGATCTCCTCCAAGCATCGAGCAGAGGGTTGGAAGACAGAGGTGGAGGAGCTTATGTAAGCTGTCCATCAAATGTGAATCTATTTAAATTACCTCCATCAGATCCTCTATGAATTGGTATCTCACTGCAGTGAAAAACAGTGACATGCTTGCTGGTATTGAGACTAAACTGAACACCAAAATATAAAAATATTTAACAGAGGATTCATATAAGGTCAGGAGGGGTCTCAGCCAAAAGTGTCCAGTATTTATTCTGGATTCAAAACACCATGGCTATTTTTCTTTTTACGATATGTCATTTATTTTTGTCTTTGTCAATACAGGGAGGTCTGCAGTAAAGCACAGCGGTCTGCGAATTAGCCGTAACAGCAGAAACTACAGGTGTTATAAATGACAAATAAATGTAATTTTTCACATTATTTATTCAGTAGCAGAGACTCTATAAAAGATGCAAATAGTCTTGTCCAATCTGGTTCAAGTGTGAGTGAGCCACGAGATGGATGATATAAAAAAGTTGAGCAATTTTACAGTTGAAGAAGGGCTTTCCAAAACTAACTCGGCCCGCTTTGAGTATCAGATGTAACATGGCTGTGAATGATGACAGGATTATTTTACAACTGCTGCTGCCATCTGCACTGCTTTAAGACAACATATTTAACCTTTCTTGATTGTGGCATGGAGTATTTTACTTGGCTTACGAGAAAGGACAGAGAATTATACTTGCACCATATTTTGACTAAAAATAGGCCTTGTGAGTAATATGAAAAGCCTTTCTTATGTTCAAATGTGATGAACACTTCAAGACATTTACAATGCTTCACAATAATCTGAACCAATCTCAGGTTTAAAGCAGGGGTAGGTTTTTTTCTCATCACTGGGCAAACATTACATACAAACCTTTCTTTGTGATTCTGAGAGAAAACTAGACTTCTGAACCTTGTTTTTATGCTTTAGAAATCAAAGTCGAGAGAATTTGTTCAACGACGGGTAATTTCAGACACAAAAACAGTTTTTACAAATCCAGACGCACGCACACATCCCTTCAAATAACAAAGGTCTTATATTATTCCTGCAGAAAAAGTTGCTATTCAAGCATTGGTAACAACGGCCTACTCTGCAAAGCAACCCACAAAAACAAAACAAGGAATAAGTCTGACAATGCACGCAATAAAACACATGTCAATATTGGTGAATGTGACGAAGGTAACCTTGTCACTGATGGCTTCGGGCCTTGCATATGTGCACATGTTTATACAGTTTCTATTATTGATGTACTGTAGTGTTTATTGTATTTTATTTTGAAATGTGTTCCCCTTTCTCCATGTCTGTTGTCATTGATTGTGTGCACCTGGTGCCCTGTGGTGTCTCCTCCCCCCTCACCTGTGTCCTGTTGGGTTGGGCATTTAGGCTCTGGGGTTTTGCTGTTTGGGAGAGAGTGTGTGTGAGATCCTTGTGGCTGCAGGCTGTGGTCAGGGAGAAACAGCAGGATTGAGGCTGTGTGTCATGTGTTCCTGACTTAATAAATGCCCACACCGGGTTGTATTTTGGACGTTCTGCCTCTGCCTCCTTGCTTGGTCGGGCCGCTCAATTGTCAGCTTCACAGTGAAGCTTTTCAGAGAGGGAAAACACCTTGTTACTAATACCTTAGCCTTCTGCTAACCCTAGCCAAATGCTCACGACTGCAGCAAATTCTAAATCATGTTTCGGTAAAGTCTCAAATCACAGGGCTGTGGACAGAGCTGCAGGAAGATGACTGTCATTTGAATTTTTTTTTGTTGCCTTTACCAGAAAACTGCCTACCCCGGCTTTAAGTAGAACAAAATGATAAAAGATGAACAGTTAAGCCCCTCCCCTTTAAAAGCTGCACAGGCGTTCTGATACTTACCCCATACACCAGTTCACCCACCATCCCGTTCCACGTCTTGGTCTCCGGGTCTCTGGCTCCGTACTTCCCATCCGGGACTACCGACAGCTTATATCTTATGCCCACATGTTTCGCAATTTCAGAAGCTAAATCGACACAGTAGCCTTCATATCTGTCATTCCCATCCATCAGCATATGGTTTTTCTTGTACATCACATACGGAGCTTCCTGTTAATTAGACATAATTATGAGTTCATTGAAAAAAAACACACACATCCACAGTGGCCACACCAAGGCCGTGATTGGCGCTGAAAGCATGCACACATGCTGGGGGAACAAACAGACAGATGTGGGGGACATAAAAAGACAAACAGAGCGGGGGTAAGAAGGATTTACGCAGCAGTCGAGTTATTGGGAGACAGGCTGAAAAAGCGGGTCGCTGCAGAGGAAAGAGGCCGACTGGGCCAGCAGGAAGAGCAAAGCATCTGAGAGATTCAAAGGAGGCAAAGCAGGTTTCCTCATGCTAACCTCATCCGCAACTTCAACCTGTGGATATGGGTAATAGGGTGATGAGGGGGAGGTGATGGGGGGGAAGGTGATGGGGGGGGGGGGTGCACATGGAGCAGGACAAGCAGAATGGAGCACTTTTCCAGTTCATAAAGTAAAAGTCAGTGATAGAAGAGGGACACATCAAAAACTAGGAGATGAATCGAGTCATCGAACAAATATCAAGCTGAAAACGTGCGAGCCACGTCAGAAGAGTAGTTGTATGACTAAAATAAAAAGGTCATACTGGTTCTTTTCATTCATTACTATCATGACAATAAAATAATCTGCTTGTTGTCTCGATTATGTCATTTGACTATTCCGCATCACCTCTGTGCCTTGGATTTCAATAAAATATGTTTTTTCCCCAAAAGGGAAACCATGTTTGCCATCAAACCTCTTTTCAATGTCACCTTGAGGATATTCAGCAATGGAGATTTATTTTGTCAAAGGCGTGAATATGTTTTTTCAGAGGTTTTTAGACTAAGTATTGGAGGAGACTGTTATGTGATGTTTTCACAGTTTCACTCCTTTGTTGTTGGAAGTACTTTCTTACCTTCTTTTCTCTATGCGGTCATGTACACTGTTACAAAAAAACTAATGAAAGAGTCGCACCCTATAATAATAGGAAGGCCTTTCATTGATTATGGCACTTTACTTTAAAGTTATGGAATGTAAGAAAATCAACATGAAGTTAATGACATGACTGTAATGTATCTCAAACGATTTATTCAAATCAAAGGCATGCCTGGCAGTGAGAAAATAATACGATGACTCTACTCTTCTGTTTTCCTTTCCTCAATATTCCTGCCTGCTCATGAGGACAATGAGTTACTACACATTGAAATGAGAACGTATGACTATTACATTCTGAATTTGTCTAACATGAAAACATAATAGGCAAAGTCAGAAGGAACAAGAGGCCATGGTTTTAAATGTAAGATAAGGAGCACCTTATCTTACATTTAAAAATGGCTGATGATTGACCTGTGATAACGTCTGTAGCTAGCACTGAGTCTAACGCTGAGCCTGGCTGAGCACTGTGTTTCTTTTTTCATTAATACATTATAATTCAGTGCCAAGATACATTTGGACAAAGAGATAAACAGCCAAAGGTTGTAGCCTTTGGGTGTTTATGTCCTCCTTGTGTGCAGATCATTTGATGTCTCCAGTGAGACACAGCTGATTCACCCCCTCGTCACTGACACTTTACTTAATGAGAGGGAAACATGTTTACTTACGTATGCACTGAATGTGAATAAAATGGTGTATATCATTATAGTTATCATTACCAAAGCCGTTATTGTGACGTCACTACTACAACAGCCCACCGTTGTATAAAAAAACTAAAATGCTTTGGCACCCACACGGATACAGTTGAAACACTCTTCGTGAATCGACTGTTTCAACATGTAGTGAGTGGATGGAAAGCAACTCAAAATAAAATAATTCTACCCTCCCAGGACAGATTGCAACAATGGACACCTTGACCTTGAGTGGCAGAAATCTTAAGGTGAAACACTTAAAAACTGCTTGAAAGTGTACCATAATAGTAGTGACCACAATTGTTCGGTTTTCCACAGAAGAGGACTCGTTGGTGACTTGCGGATCCATAATATAAACAAACTTTTCGTACTCATTCCAGTAGCCGATCTGTAAACGACACAGAGGTTCACAGTTATTATGAGAAACAGAAATGCATTTCACAGGAAAGCCTCCAAGTGTGCGAGTTGGTTGGCTCCATCTGCACAGCGGGAGGCTTTATTACTTTTGCGTGATGTAGGATTTTATAAAAAGCTTATAGTGGAGCTTCTCACTTCACTTGTGCTACACTACAGCAGAGTAGGCGTAATCTATTCTTGGTTCAGCAAATGTTCTCTTACATAACAAGCCGAACTAGCTGAGCAATACAACACTGACTGACAAAATTCAAACCAGAAAGACAAATCTAATAATCTACATGTGCCTTATCTAGCCAGTGCAGTAGGTTGTTCTACTGATCTATTAATACCATCACAAAGCACACTGAGAATAATGTAGCACAAAAACAAACACTGGTCTCTATCTACTAAATCTGGGATGATTCCAGTGGCTTTGTTGTCTTTTCTTTTGTTGCATTCGGCTATGAAGAAACCGTCGTCTCCCACTGGTGGTAGCTACTGTATGAAGCACAATACTCACTCTGTTGTCACTGCGGATTGTCTCACACTGAGTCTGGGTGTGCGGGCCGCTGTGATGCATGTTGCCATGTGAGCTGAACTATGTGACAGTATGGGGCCACTTCCTTTTGGGGGCCAGCTTTTGTAGGGACCTTGTCAGAGGTCAGGGTCGAGGAGCTTGCCAAGCCACAGCACTGTGTGTGTGTGTGCGCCAGGATTATTTTTCCCTTTATACCAAGTCCAATCACAGCGCTAAGGGATCAAGTGGGTGCAGTGACTCCCTCAGAATATGGAAGTAAATCATCAAAAGTCCAACTGAAACTAGCTTTTCTTTCCGATAATAATTAAACATTTTTAAAGTTGAAAAATAAAACATTGGACATATATTAGAGAGATTCTTTTAGCTTTAAGTGTCCATGGTGGCAGATCAATGTACTTTACAGTTAGTAGACTTGCTCTGGTAAGTGTCGTTTACAGGCTAATGAGGGAATAGAAAGTATTTTGTTAGTGGTATTGAAGAAAAGAACCAAATCATTAAGCTTCTAAACAAACAGACATTGACAAGCTGTCAAGATGAATTGCTAAATGTCTATATTGAGCGATTGCAATTCCCACCTGGTCGTTTGCTTGTTTGTTTAGCAAGCCAAGGCACAAACCAAGACATGTTTCCTGTTCAAGTTTGTTGACAAATGGAAACACTAAAGCTACTGTGTGCTGCAGCTCTCCTAGTGTTTATCTCTTTTCTTAATCTATATTACATAAAAAATAGATATTATAATCTATCCTCTTTTACAGTGCTATGTTCTTTGTGTTGTATTGTTGTATTTAGATTGTGTTGTTAAGAACCTTGTAATTTCCAGATTTGCATAAAAGACGCTTTATTATCATCTTTTTACATTTCCTCCATTCTGGATATTTAAAAGTAGAGAAATCGAATTTACATAGCTGATCTTTATGCTGTAGAACAAAAATAAAAATGCACTTTAATTCAGGTGCCTTACAAGAGCAGCTAACTCACCTTGCAGCATCCTTATTGAGTTTGAATCGAGAATGTTATGCCATATTGAACCTTTCCCTAGAGGAAAACAACTGGACTGAACACATATACATCATAAACACTGCATAATAGATGCTTGTAATCTTCCAAAGTGAGCCCACACCTTACACTGAGCTTGTTTTCTGACAAAAGGCACTCCATAGGCATTTGCTTTATGCAATTCATCCATACTGATGCTTCAGATGCCTGCTTGGACAGATGTCACTGGATTCAGCATCAACATTGAAAGTTGGAACCACCTGGTAGCTCTTTGGAAACACCAAAGTTCTTCTAAATGATCAACTGTAATCTGGTTCTGAATAAGTGAGAGGCAATAAATAGGCAGTAGTAAATTAATACCTCACTTTTGGGCTACAACATGTATTTAAGTGGCTGTAAGTGATGTATCCGAGTTTTGAGCCATGTCATCATCCTAACTGCCGCTCCCCAGAGATGCAGATTGGTTAAGCTTCAACCTTCATGGCTCGGTTTATTTTCAGTGGATGTTTTTCAGATTCAAATCTCAGAGGGGATGTTAGCTCAAATTATTTGGGCTGGTTTTGCAAGACTGGCTACTGGCAGCTTCTGTCCAAATTAAAACCAATGTTACTACTTGTGCCAACATGCCAAGTAAGAACACCCCCGTCACAGAGCTGCTTAAAGTGACTTTATTAATGTTTGTGGATTCCAAACATACATCACGTATATATCTATTACATATGCTAATCCAGCTCAGTGATTTTTAATTACACATTAATTAAATTATGAGGGAGAGGCTGTGTGCCCACTTACCTTACGGGGGCCAGCAGCCTTCATCTCGTACACTTCAATAGTGTAATTAGAGCGGCGGCCAAATGTGTCAAACTGGATGTTTCCTGTCATACCTTGTACTTGGACCTGCCAGGCACCAAGAAAATAAGGATGATACTTCATATGTAAACATGCATTGAATGGTCTTGATGATTTATGGTGTATTAACGGTCTTACAAATGTGATATATTCAATTAAATAAGGTTCTGGAGGTAACACGTTTGAATAACATCATAATAAATAATACATTGAATGTTCAAAACAATTTGAAGAATAACATTTAAAAAAGGTGAATAACTATTTGAAATGATAACATGTCTGTAATATGAAATAATTAATTTATAAATGATATAGTATCATAGCTGATGAGAGGCGATACAGCTTAATATGTTATATGCTTTATTAATTCTTTGTTAATGGTTTTCATGGGTAATAATTAGATTCTGGTTTAAAAAATAATTTGGTAAAGTATTAACTACCCAATTAAATAATGTTTATAAATGCTTTTAAAGTTAATTATAACCATTTAACAAGTTATTATAGTCCTCACTGTCAACTTTATATTTGTCATCCAACAGACGTTTAACCAATTAATCAACAAAATGTTATCTGGTCCATAATCTTACTGACGTTTTACTATTTAATTTAACTTTTAAACATATTTTGATAATCATTAACAACTACCTTATACAATATATAAAATGGCATAATGTGTGCAACAATAAATAGTTAAAATAACAAACTTTACCATCTTAAATATGAGTTAAATATTATAAAATGGCATTTTATTCAGTAAAATAACAAAAAACTAAAGTGTAATGAACTATCAATTTACCATTTATTAAGGATATTTAAAATGTAAATGTACCATACAGTTCAATTGAAAACTTTTGAAGCAGAATATAAGTGAAGTGATGTAAAGCGAATATTAGACAGTCATTAAAATAAAAAAGCAAAGCAGTTCAGACAGTGATCGCCCTCAGTCCTACCATTTTGAGGGCTCTCTCTATGTCGATGCCTTGGCTCCAGGGCACAGCGGGGTTGGCGAGGCAGTCGCCCGCGCTCCCCCTGCGGGACACGTCCACTCGCTGCCGTCGAAGGTACCGGAAGGCCTCGGCGATCACGAGGATGGCATCGTGGGTCAACGCTGATGTGTACTGAGACAAAAGGCCACAAGAAACCCCGGTGACGCACCGCTGACGTCATGCACCCTTCACAGCTATCAAAGCAAGGTTACCATCACAAAAGCACTGCTGCTGAAAAATCAAAGCCTCGCAGTAGGACTGACATCAAAACGGTGCGAATATGAAAGACGCCTTTATTCAAGGGCAAGCAAACGACAAGTTATTTAAGAAAAGATGGAGATTGACAGAGAGAGTTACTACTTTAAGACTCGGAGGAAGTAGTGCGGGAGAAAAAGTGTCTTTGAAGAAGTGAAATAAAATGTAATTGCAGCATCACCAGCTCTGCCTTACTGACCTTCAGTGGAGTGTTTTTGGCTTCTGGAAATTCTCTTTCATCCAGGCGCTCCCAGCGCTGGAGGAACTGCTGGACGATGGGGCTGTCTGGGTTGATGATCTGGAAGCCTGTGATGTTGGCTCCACCAGAAGTCACCCTGTCCAGGCTCATGTTGGAAAACCCCTGGGAGCAAAGAGCACAAATGGCTGGTAGTAGAGCGGGGGATCATTAGCAGCTGAGAAAGAAATG
Organism: Gymnodraco acuticeps; assembly: GCF_902827175.1. NCBI lineage: Eukaryota > Metazoa > Chordata > Actinopteri > Perciformes > Bathydraconidae > Gymnodraco > Gymnodraco acuticeps. The sequence goes on along the minus strand of NW_022992150.1, from coordinate 1,969,796 downwards.
CTCTCGCTTGCCCATCACTTATTACTGCACTTAAATGTCTATCAAAACCACAGATTGAGAGTATTTCTATGCATTGCATCACAGCCAGCAATGTTGTGCTCACCAGGTTGGCGAGTATATAATGGTATCCTCTGCCGTTTTTTCCCGAGGTCACCACCTACAAGTCACAGGAGGAAACACACAATGAGTCACAATCTCATAACGCCGAGAACATTGAGAGGACTGAGAATCAGAAATGACAAAGACCTTTAATTTTATAACGGTTGGTAGAGAAAAAAAAAAGGAATGAAGGGAGAGGCAAGGCCGTGAGGGAGAGGGAGCGTGTGACTTTTTACATTTGTGTGTGTTTGTATGAGACACACACAGAGAGGGGAGAAACTGTGATGACAGCGCTTGTTCCTTTCCATTAACTTCAACTTGTAAAATAAGGTCATCTCCCTCTCTCTCCCTCCCTCTCCTCTCTCTCTCTCTCTCCCTCTCTCTCCCCTCTCTCTCCCTCTCTCTCTCTCTCTCTCTCTCTCTCTCGCCCTCTCTCTCCTGTATCCTCCTCCTCTCCTCTCTCCGTCTCTGCCTCTCTCTCTCTTCTCTCTCTCTCTCTCTCTCTCTCCTCTCTCTGCTCTCTCTCTCTTCTTCCTCTCTCTCTCTCTCTCTCTCTCCTGTAGGCCTCTCTCTCTCTCTCTCTCTCTCTCTCTCTCTCTCTCTCTCTCTCTCTCTCCTGTAGGCCTGTCAGTCCCACACTAGACTTAATTAAACCCAAACGTTGTTCAGCACCTGTCTGACCGAGCAGACGTGGAGAAAGCTGCACTCGCTGATTTCTTTAAACTTGTTCGCCACCTCACTCTTTTGCATGCACTCTCTTTCCCTCTACATATCTCTCTCCATCCTCCATCGCAGAGTACAGAGCTTCAAAAAGATACTGTGGGGGTGGATAGTTGCATTTTTTTCCCTCCCTGTCTTTTCACTTTCTACACTCCCCCACAGTTTAGTTATAAGTGTACTCAGGCACTGAAATCCGCTAAATGTTGAATGTCCAAAATGATAGTGGTATCATGTTGGAGAGATTTTATAGAGGACTTGAATACAGATGAGAGATTTGAGATGTCACTACCGCACTGACACAAAGACATGCATCCCTGTGGTATATTTCCAGTGTTTTTTCCCTCTTTTTCATTTCGGCATGGCAGACAAAGAAGTATTAATTGTTGGGTTTTTATTCAGTGCATGCATTCTCACACCTGTGCTTCCATTTACACCTGCACTTTAAACTCTCCTGCCTAAATGTCTTGTAATTGTCTCTAGAGAGGGAATGTCCTTGATGCTCCAAGGTTGCCCCTCCGACCGGCTTACTCTCGCTCACAAATTTCAACAATAAATCCAATTATTCTAATCGGAAATGCTAAAATGATTTCATTGTGTTTGACATGTTGCACCTCTCACCGCTGACTCTGAAAGCCTCCCACACACTACGTTGTCCTCATAAGCCAAAAAACAGCTTTTCAGCTCTTCCAAATTGTCTTGAAAAGCTTTGTCATTTGCTTTTCACCCATGTGAGGGAGAGGGAGCCGCAGTGACCCAAGTGGAGCAACACAGCGAGCATTTAATGAAGCTGCAGCGCCTCGAGTGACTGGCTACAACCGCCGTTCGTCACCAGCACTCTCAGGCAGAAAGCACAAGACTTCACACTATATGAGCATCCAAATGTGTCACCTCGACTAAACCAGCTGTTGGGAAATAATCAACTGTAAACATGTAATGCTTGCTGTAGCTACAAGCTTAACAAAAACAGAAACGATTGTGTGGCAGCAGTTTCTCTTTTGTTTGGCGTTTTACTGGTGAGTAACAACAGAGGCTAAAGTTGAATGAAGTTCATTTTAAATATCCCAAACATTTCATGCATGGATTTCAAGACTAAGTGTAAAGCGCTGAGCATCCAAAGGGCCATATTTCTTCAGTCAATCACTGTTGATTTGATATACTTTCATGCACACCTCGTTGACAGATGTAACACTTTGTTTTTGTGTCAAGTGTTTATTTTAAGACAACCTGAAGAAGACAAAGTCCCTGAGAGCTGCTTCTGGTTTTTTGAGCATATTTGTATTCACACAATCAGTCAGTGAACCAGACCTAACTCAAAACTGCACAAGCTATGATACAGTACAAAGAACACTGTGCTATCACTTTCCATAATACTTCACTGTGTTTCATTGTGAACATCAAAAAAACTGAAGGATATAATATCTACAAATAAACTATGGAGTTACATTTGTGATATTCAACAGATTCTAATCAGAAAACGTATTAACTAATTATTCAGTTGAATAAAACACATACATTAATGTTAGCATAACTATGTGTTTGGTCCTTTTTACTTTGTACTTCTGTTTTTACTTTTGTGTATTGTATATATTGTGGCTTGTAATGTTAATGTGTATTATTACCTGTCTAGGGACTACGGTTGTAAATTGGCATGACATTTACATAATGTATTTTATACAAATACAGTTGCACTCTTCAGTAATCCCTTTGTAAATAAACTAAATGGGAAAAATAATAATGTCCACCTTCTAAAACATAAACAAGCTACATTTAAAGTGCAATTGTTCTGCCTTTGCATGAGAATAATACATGTTTTGTAAATAATGATATCATTTCCATTTCTGTAGGATTTACTCCATCCTTCTGTTGGCAGTGATCTTCTTGAAAAAGCATTTGGGCATTACAAATATTTGTAGGATCCTGATGCTCCAGTTTCATGGTCCTCTGGGAGAATCTCTCTATGTGAGTGTGTGAAAGCACCGGGAAGAGGATGAGGTCAGGCACAACAGCCACTGAGAGACGGGCACTTTGATTGTCCCACGACATCTCCTACTCTGTCAAAATCCTTTTCTAACAAAAAGGCTTCTTCAAACTGCTTGGGGGAATAGAGACCTGCAGGCTGTAAGTGAGAGGAAGCCTGCAGCTCTGATTGTACTCACTGCCTCCTACATCCTCAATGCTCATTGAAGGGAAAGGATAGTGGTCTAAGTGCCATGCCTTGTCAATTTTCTTCTATGTTCTCATCGGGGAACCGTCCAAAGTGGATCTAATATGAAGAACGCTGAATCATATAAACATCTCCTAAATGAGTTGTTCTTTGGTTGATATGTAATCCCTGTGCCCATGACATTTCCTTATGAATGAGAAAAGGACAACCCTATTTATAACTGAAAGGTAACATGTGCAATGTTTGACCACTTGTAGCGCTGTGGAGCAATGTTTTTAAGAGTTGGTGAATATTTTGCTTGACAAACACTCACATGAGAGACATGATACACATTCCTCCATGGTTTCATCATGCAGACGGCATGCTAGCAAAAAATATGTAAAAATGCAGGTTTAAAAAGGTGAGCTATTTAACTTAGGGAGATTGGATGTTGTAGTAAAACTGTGGTGTTTTAATGGAGTGCTACAGAAAAATGCCATTAATATGTTCATCTATAACTGACCTTGCTCTGTTACAATTGCCCTTCTTTTTTAAATGTCAGTTTATTTATTAAAACTCTTTTTTGAGTCCCACCTCAGGGATGCTCTGTTAAAACATTCTCTTGCACTATTTTATCTGTTTTATGTGTTATGTCCTATATTCGTGTTGCACTGTTGGAGAAGCCTGTGACTCAAGATTTGCATTGCCATTTCTACAGGTACTGTGCTAATGACAATAAAGCCTTGAATCTTGAATCCAAAAAGAACAAAATAAATCATAATAAAAAAGTATTTAGCTAAGCTAACTGGCTGATGCTATTTAAAGGTCCCATGTCATGCTTTTCCGGCTATTACCCGTCCCCTTGTGTGTTATGTAGCTTTTTCTGCATGTAAACGGTCAGCAGAGTCACAAACCCTCAAAGTACACCCTGTAGCGAGTAAAACTCTAACACAGAAAAGTCCTGTCTATGCTGCCCCAGAACGCCTCGTTGGAGATTTCTCTTTTTCCATTTTTTTCTTCCTGAGTACAGTGACGTGACCATACCCAGCTGCAAATGGACCAATCCTCACACACACACACACACACACCACACACACACACACACACACACACACACACACACCACACACACACACACACACACACACACACACACACACACACACACACACACCACACACACACCACACACACACACACACACACACACACACACACACACACACACACAAACTCAGCCTTATCTTTTCTCAGGCTGTGAGTGTGTGGCGAACAGCCTGGCTTTGAGTGTATGTGTGTGTGCTCAGGCTGAGTTCCGCGGTGTCTCGCTGTCTCGCAGACCCCACGCAGCAACCAGGAAACCACACCAGTAAGCCAGCTCACACTGTCCGCTCCTCGAGCCTCAAAGGGCGGAGCAGCGAGCCCCGCAACGTCCCGCCAACACGGCACCCAGACCCCACGCAGCATTCTCATCTGTTTGTCATTTTCTGGTTGCTAACAAACGCCATTGTAACACACAATCACTGATGTCCAGCTGTAGCGGTGGTGGACTCATCAGAACAGAGTGGGCGAGCTGACCAATCAGAGCACAGTGGGCTCATAGGGAGGGGGGGGGGGGGCAGGAGCTCCAACAAGCCGTGTAGGACAGAGAGTGAATACACATACTATACAGAGAAGCTGTATGAGAAACCAATGTGAGTTTGGAACATTGAACAATGTAAATCTATTCTAGTAGACCTCAACAATGGAATTATGATCAGTAGAAATGGCCATGTCATGGGACCTTTAACATACATACTTTAGAGTCTCTCTTTTCCCAGAAAAACATTAAACATTTCCTAACTTTAGACCCCAAATCCAAAATTGTTGTCCAATATTCAAATCATGACCAAACTCTGCATAAAACAAAGCACACGCTCTTCCAACCCTCTTCAGCGTAATGCAATTAGATTAATCAAATAAAGCCAGCCTAGAGATTTATACATCTATACATTAGTATTCCCTTCTCTGAGGATGTAATCAGGCACATGGGGCCCTCTCTGACTGCTGTGCAGGAGACAGGAGGGGGGACAGACTGAGAGCAGTTTTCTCAGGTCCCAATTATCTTTATTTGTCCATCGACAGGGCTCCTCCTGCCCGTCTGTCTGCGCGAGCGACTCTGTGATGTGCCGTTTGAAGCAGGCCTGAGCCGTGCCGAGCTAAAGCACCATCAGCCTAAATATTCCTGAGGGAGCAGACTCTAATTAAGCAGACTGGAGCCACAGTCCTGTGCGGAGCTGGCGGTCTGCCCAGGCGCCTTCCACAGGATTTGACTCTCTTCCCACTGATGGAGGCTTATCTTTGTTACAGTGATTTGTCATCTGCCATCTTCAGAAGTGGAGCGGGCATCCTAAGGTTGATGACTGAGCCTTTTCAACAGTCAAATCATTATTGTTATGCTACTCCAAACTGGGAATGATGCAAGGAGGGGCTGTGTATCACTCATTGCTCCAAAGTCCTTGTTTTTATCAGCCCTTACCCTAAAGAGGACACTTTGGATGGATAGTAGATTATTATGAGACTCCTGTCTGTCTTTTTGCAAATGATATTACACAATATGAATTCAATTTCATTCAGATTTTGAAGGAACTTTAAACATGTGGTATGTTCAATTCAGTTATTTTCATTTAAATTGTTATATTGCATTAAAACATGACCTTTATTCGGTATTACATTTATTTATTTCAATATGAGCGTTTCATTTATAAAAATGTTAGTGCAGCATGATGGTTCTTCCTCTTTCTGTTGCCATCAGCTACACACTTTGAATACAATCTTCTAATTGAATGCCAACCTCTAAAAAGGATGTGTATGAAGTTGTAAATGCCCTTGCTTTCCTTGTTACATTTGTGCACTTGCCAAATCTCCTGCTTACTTGTGTTTGATGTTGTTTCTCATTTTGTGTTGCTTTCAACTCAGGCTCCTCTAGGGTCTCCTTTGGATGCTGGGTTACAAAGAAGACTCCTCTTTTACACTCAATGTTTTTCTTTCTTCAATAGCCATGTTTTCTTGTTTGTAATGAAAGTAAAAGACAGGAAATGAAGGTCTAAGTACAGATAGTTGTCTTGTTGTTGTGGTTTAATTGCAGGAAAACGTAGTTCATTCTGCTCTTACACATTATTATTTGAATGTGGAACAAGTAACAAAGATAAGGAAGTGAGGACACTACAAAGGAAAACTAAATGTGTGTTATTCATTATTTAGTGTAGCCTCAGGTCAACTTATTAGAGAGACTCAGATGTTCTTGGTCTTTAGTTAGTTTTTGGTTTCAACTGCAGTGACATGTTTTGTTTTACATGGATTACTTTGCAATGGTTAAATGTATCCCTGTTTACATTTACATTGAATGTTTCCCGCCAAATCATTAAAGCCTTACAAAATACTGAATGCATTTCCCATCTCTAAGCAAAATCACTGTTGAGCATCGTTTGCATATTTTCTTATTCTTCTCTTTTCAAACTAATGATATAATTTGCCTCAGCTGTACTTTGGGTTTGTTGCAAATTTGCAAATGTATAAACTAAACATGGAAAATAAGAATTATGACTTGATAACCTTAGAATGTAAGCATTGTCATTGTGATCATGTTAGCATGCTACTTTTGGCATTAATCTAATGACCTGATATAATAATAGTAGTTGTAGTAGTTACATCCTACTATCCTTGCTGTAGATGTAGGATGTAACGAGAACAATACAATACAATTCAAATGTATGAAACAGAAACCATTTGTTATGTCATGGCCTTTCAATCAATGCCTACGCAACACCGTGTACAACGCTACAATTCACATACAGGATTAAATAACATCCACCCAGATGTAATCTCATCCCTAACACAGCATCCTGTTTTACTATCCTACCCTCTGGGTGTGGAATTCCAGCGCACCTCTGGGTGTTCAGCACTCCTCCTGTTTCCCTCCACAGCACTAGACAGGCGGACTCACACTACATGGCTCAATTCCCACAAGCTCTCTCTTTTCCTCTCCCTGACTCTTCCTCTGTCGCTCCACTGTGAGGAGGAGACTGGAGGTGACTGGACCTCTGGCACAGTTATAAATCCACTGCACTTCTATTATTGATGAGAAGCCTTAAAGGTGTTTATCGCCCCGTCTTTACTTTAGTGAAGGGATGAGCAGACTGATGCTTTGAAAGGCGGTGAGAGAGCCAGCAGGGGAGGAAGAAACCAAAACCTGCTAATACAGAACAAATTCGAGGAAAATGATTGATGGGTGTCTGTTTATAAATGAATTGACTGGGTAAAACAAAAGCCTGAATGCTGAATTTAATGATTACAGTGTTGCAGTATATGATGTCAAATCCTTAACACTGGTTATGAAATGAATCCGGTCCACAATGGTTGCTTGCTGATGCCTGATCTCTTTGTTGTGTTTGCTCACTCCTGCCTTTGTGAGAGATCTTCCCTCGGGCTACCAGGGTAGGCTATTTATAGTAGGCTCATTGTTGTTGCTGTTATGGGACAGTGTGTCCTACTTACACTGGGAGCTGATATTACATTAAAGCAAGTGTTGATGTCACAGATTGTATAAGAAGTCATTCTCAGGAGATATCTTGCCTCGCCGCTCTCCAGCATCGTGAAATACCTTCGTACGACAGGCGCTGCCTGCGAGGCCACCACTCGCATTTATCCGCCACAGTAAAGAGATTACAATCGGATCCGCCTGACGTGACACAGAGCTATCGCCATTATCTGATAACTTGAATCTAATATGCAGGCGATTTGAGAACATTTGAAGAATTCCTTCAAATGAACGTGAAGGGCAGGGGGGAGGAAACTTCCCTTTATTAATGAAAATGTCCTGTGCTGTCACACAAAAATATTCCCCCAGCGTCACAGGAAATGAAGACAGAGTGCAGTGAAGGTCAGAGTTAAACTCATAAGGCCGGCAATAATGAAGGTCATTATGTAGAGGGCAGACACCTTTACACACAAATATCTCAGCAGAGAACAGAAGGTTAAGATGTGCGTGGGATTAATGGTTTAAATGAGCACACACACATCAAAAACAAACTATACTTGTGGGTTTAACGGGTTTAATAACTCATTACTCTGCTCAGCATTTGTGTAAATACCCCCGTTATGCCCCGTTACAAGTGAAACTACAGTGGCAAAAGCAATTAGCAAGAAATGATAAATATCTGCATGTAATTGTATTATTGCACTTGGTAAGACAATTTCAAAAATAATGTAACAGTGTATAAAACCTAATCCAAAGGGCAATACAACAACATATTCTGCTTTAGTTTTGCCTTGTAAGAGAGGACATTATTATTTGTAAAGGTTTAAGACGTCACCTGTTAGGAGGTTGATTTAAGCCACATTTTTTCAAAGAAGAACAGTCTTACATTAAACTAGTGTACTGTATATTGCCTTTTAAAGGGGTGTATTATACAGGTTTTTGTGCATGTAAATGGTCTGCAAAGGCTAAAATCCCAAAGTTCCCTCCAGAAGAGTTTCTCTCCCTTTCACTATGGTGCAGTGCTAAAATGGTTAAATGGTTTCAAGTCATACATATAATTGTCTAGTCTATAGAAGTCCAGCTCCCTCATAATTACAGTGAATAGTTATGTCACAATCAAGTACATTTGCAAGCCTCTAACCATGGGGTTTGCCTTGAGATATGAGATCATATAAACATATAATATTGTGTCATCGAATATTGATACACATAAATGTAAATGCACTATTCCAAGTGTCATTTATAACTAACTATCCCCCCCTCACACTAATAAACAACCACATTCCTAGATTGAGATATTATCAACAATCATCCATCTAATTAAAACACCATCCATTTCCCCGAAGCAAAAGTAAAACAGATGAGAAACTCAATCATGTATTTAACTGCACACACCATGAGATACACTCTGAAAACATTTGCAGGCTGAGATGTGACCAAATGTGCAACATAGCTTCTAATGCGCACTAATGATCTTCTGAGAAAGTAAGCAAAATCCCAGTTAACCTTTATTTAATACGTTTTCGACAATGAAGTACTCTCTGCGGTGCAGAGACTGAGCAGCACTGAATCTGAATCTAGACTCATGTGGGAAAAATGTAGCTGACGATCACCTAGGAAACAAGGATGAGGAGGCTGTCTAATTCTTCCATGTGAATTAAGCCCATGGTGACCTCAAACAACGTGCGCGCAAAAAAACCAAATAACAAAACTGAATTGAGTGTGCCCGTCTCGCTTGTTTTAACGTTGTCTTCTAAATGAGAACCTCAAGATCTGAGGCAATCAAGATGCACTCTGTGTGTTTAAGGTAATACAAATAAATAAATGAAAAGTGCGGAGCGAACAGAGGCAGGAGAGTGCTTCAGTTTAGAGACAAAACACTGTGTTTACTCCTTTTCAAATAACACTGGAACACGCAGTCCCCTGACACTCAAAGGGTTTTCAAGGACAGATATTTGGTTTCCTGTGTGTTCTTTTTCACAAACCAAGCAGGAGGAACTAGTCATGTGTGTTGGCTTCATACCTGCTCCAGTATGGAGTTGATCCTCCCCACCTCACAGTCAATGAGAAAGCGTTTCTCCTGCCGGCGGTCCATCTCCTCGATGATTCGTCTGTACTCAATGGGATCCACAACGTTCCCCACCGAGCGGGCTGTCACCTGCCAGTTATTGGCAACGGCTGACTCCATGATGGCCTGGAGGATTGCAAAACCTGGAGGAGTAGAGGGAGAAGAGCTCCATCACACAACTGTCTTCAGCCGGAGAACAGCAGAAGGTAAATGCTGTGCTGAGACTTCAAATGGCTGCGAGGGTATTCTGGCTTTCAACATGCTTTAATGTCTAACAGCTTTTTATTACAGCTATTAACAAAGTCATGATGCAGCGATTACATATTTATCTGCACAATGAAACCCCCTTGTAAGAAATAAAATGAATGTTTACAGCAGGTAAACAAGGTATTGAAGCAAGTGGTTGCAGAATAATAAGGTCTGATCCGTATCCATGTGGGTGTTATTCAAAGAGACTCTAGACAATAGAATATAGATGGATGGGAGAATGAGTCTGAACAATATGCTCAGATTCTCTTGTTTTGTGAATGTACGCTAATTAAACATCTCTGTCTAAAACAAGCAGATTATAAATAAGAAAGCAGTCAAGACAGACAAAGCAGATTCAGGAAAAAAGACAGAGAAGTCCACAGAGAGGTGGATGTACCCACAAAAGATTCAGTTAAAACTGTGGCAGACATAAAGAAATACGTAATGAACTAACTATTATAACTGGGAACTGGCTGTGTCCCATGTTGCCTGAGCAGCGTGTCACAGAAGGTCACCGCACTTATCTCTCTTTCCTGCGTCACTCAGCAATTCAAAACTGGCTAATGTAAGGCTAGAGTTAACACAAGTAGGGAGCAAAGACACAACAACAGTAAGACATGTAGCACAGGCTCCTGCAGATGAAGTGAAACGGACTGCAAGCAGTTTGAGGAGCACAATTGCCAATGCAGCGCTCACTGTGCCGTGGGATGAATCAGACAATGAAAGGAAGAAGCTGAGCTGACGGTAACCTGGCGGAGCAGCGACACTGAAAAGCCACGAAATGCCTGCAGGAATTTGGATGGTTCCACTGATAGCTCACTAAAGGGGTTACAGATACACGGTCAGCAGTCATGATGGGCCACAAAGGCACTTTCTAAATAAGCAGAAATGAGACATCAGTGACTCAAGCTGAATGGAAGAGAGACCAAAGAGCTTTCATCTAATATAAGGTTTTTTACATTCTGTTATTTCCCTTCAAAAGCAGCATACTGGGGTCATTTTGAAACACCTTCAATCATACAGCTTGTTAATTTGATTTGTTAACCTGATGTCACAGTAAACTCAGATGTGATCAGCTTCTCTTCAGACATTTCATAAATGTGGATGTGTTTTTGGTGCTGTTGTTGAAAGGAAGGTGAGCTGTCTTATTACTGGGATCTCTCCAGTGAACCACAACCTCCTGCTGAGCTTTCATGAAGCCGATTCAACAACATATCTGTTAAGTGAGGACAAACACACACACTGTCACATGTCCTGTCTCTGTACTGAAACTAAAGGTATTAACATCCAACCTTGGGTTGTGGGAAATGTCCTATAATTCTGTCTTGTTACTTCTCCAAAAGGTTAGAAAAACATGTGGCCTTTCAGATTTGACAGTGAAAGCACTTTTAACTGCTGCTGTTATCCATTTGAATGATGTTCATTATTATAACACAAATAAACACAAGCTTCAGTTAGTCTACAGTTATATTTGTACCATATTAATGCTCCTGACAGACTTAAGGGAAAAACTCAAATGTGTTGAATAAATTCTGTGTTTTCATACAATACCAAGTCATGAATTAACATTATGTTTATTATTTGGAGTAAAAGCTAAGGCCATTATAAAAAGTGTCGGCTGATCTACACACAGGTCAAACCAGCTTTGTTTAGGTTATTTTAAGTTCAGGTTGATTGTTATTGAATGAAGTACAATTGATTATATAAATAATTTGCGTTTGAATTTGCCCTACAGTATCCCGCACGGTAGAGATGTATCTTCTTTAAATATCGTGAAGATTAAAATGCTTGTTTTCTAAGAACTATAGCTCTGTAAGTAAAAGTTGAACGCTGGCATCAATTCAAATCCATCAAACTTAAAGTGAATGCACATCCATTCAAATCCAGCTCATTGTCTGTTAAAGCTGCGAGAGAAAACGTATAAACTGAGATGTAAAGCAGTCATTAAAAAACACATCATGTCGGAACACAAACAGCCGTTAAAAAGGTAACACCTTATCAAGCAAAACAATTATCAACAACACAAAAACAGCGGAATAAATAACAGCTCCCAGGACAGATAATGACAACCTACATCAGACATTTGCATATTTCCATTATCTGAAGTACAGTGAACACAATATGTTGAGTGGCAGTCACAAAGCATGGTGATGGGAGCTTATTACTTGGGTCATAACTAAGGGACAAAAAAGAAAATGTTTTAGCACAGCCAACACACTGACTGGACTAAATGAGCCGAGCAAAGAGGCGTCACATGCTGCGTTACCCTTTACTCTCAGAGCGGGGATAAAACTGCTGATTACCTTAAATAGGGGATATTAATACTGCTGCTGAGTAAGCCGATGCAAAATGTGTTTATGTAAATACAAGTCAGATACAGAGCCTCTCTACGCAAAGCTTACATTACACAGGCTGAATGGAAGCTGTTTTAGTGCTCCGAGTCCCAGTGCAGTGCTGCCAGCCTCCCTGCAGCACAGACCAGACTGCTCTTAACTATCATGGCTGCTGAAGCTGTTATATCACCTCCTGCATGTTCGCTTGTTATGCACAGAAGTCAGTGCCCATTAATACTTTAGGCAGCGTTTGGGAGGGTTACACAGGAATGCATGCATTATTTGTGATGGTACAGGTATAATAAACCCCCAGTGAGGCTGAAACATGCCCTTTTAATATTAAAGTTCCTCATTTCCTGAATTATTGAATTGTTATTGCTATTAGACCTGAATTCTAAAGTTACTCTCCACCTAAGACTGCTGCAGTATTTTTTGCTTCACTTGGATGTTTGACCTTCACTGTGCAAAATGATGTATGTGCAGAGTTTCAAACTAGAAGGCTGTTTAGACATTCATCGGCTGAAGGAGGGAAGTTTCTCTGCTGACCTTGAATCTAAGAATTGTACATACGAGCATGACTTTGTGACACCGCATCGAGTATAGATGCCGATCACGACCCCACTTACACAAGTTTAATTTGAAGACATGAAACCACCAGAGCACAAACACTGACTTTTTTTTCAGTAAAGTAAGGGAGATTTTGTGTCCAGGGGACAAATTGGAGGTTAAGGTTTAGCAGCCAGTTAAGGTTTCAAACACTTTTGAAATGAATAAGATTTGCATATTTATAGATAGAGGGCAAAGTTATTTTGTGAAAAATAACCCTCATATTATAATTCAAAGCACAATGTCTGGAAAGGATCTAAAGAGTTTCTAGAAAAGTTTTAAATGATTGCAGAAACCAAATGACGGACACTGTGTGTTTTACACTGTGTATCCCATTAGCAGCCAGTTAAGCCTCAGATTACTAGCAGCTTCCTGTACAGCCACATAAGGTTTTATGCAACTGTTTCTCATATGCAGTCCTAATCCTCAGCACCTATAAACAGACGTTGATGTGTAAAATTGCTGGAGACCTCCTTAAAGAGGGATCAGTTGTAAAAAGTGGACCAATGATCCATTGGTCTATCTATTAAGTTTGTTTTGGTTTCACAGTTAAAGCCCTGCCTCTGTGTATCGAGAGGCTGGGCCATGAATGTACTTGCAGAAGTTTTTCTTTACAAGTTAGAAATGTAGTGGTTGAAAATGTTATAAGATGAATCAAAAAGGGTGGTATATTCATGGATGTACGTCAAACGATAATCAAGCAACATGCAACAGAACACTGCAGATACGTTTCCTGAAACTAGTCAGTCAAATCCCAATCATGTTAACCTGTTGTTTAGGGTTCATCTTGAAAAGCTCCCTCCTTGGCCATAATCCATAATCCTGTGTTCACTTCCTGCTATTGGGTTGGAATATCTTCTCACAATTAAACCGCATCGGGGCTTGCCAAGAAACATCGTTTTGTCCAAACAGTAGTGCGGTTACTGCGTTTAACTGCGCAAATATATTTCACCACAGAGTTCAGAGTTTTGAATAAAAGGACTTCATGTTTTGTGAAAGTTTCCATAGACATGTGTTGAACATCTACAGTATGTGCTGTACAAATTACCCACAGTGAAACAAAGACACTCACCATGCCAGGCAGTGCTGACCTGTACTTCTAACATTCTGCATCATTTATTCATTTCTTTCTTCAATCGTCCATTCACAACAACAACAAAACTTATTTTCTTAGACATCCACTGGTGACCGGCCCTGATGGACATGTGAGCTGACATGTTCCGGATAGAGCTCCTAAGTATTCAGAGCACAGCGACTCGGCTGACATGTTTGCCCTCCATTCCCCTGCTCGTGACCTTCACAGTGAAGAGCTCCGCAGACAGCACTCAGATCAGGTATGGCCTTTAAAGACAAGTGGCCCTCGCTGGGCGCCACGGCATTAGCCACTCAGGAGTCTAAGATGTGTGTAGGCATGTCTGATACTGATGGAGCTTAAGGCATTCAAAACGTGTGTTAGTGAGACTGCATTGTTTAAGTGCACAATGAAGAGTCTGATCGTGGATAAGAAGTTGCCGGGCCGACAGCAGACCGGATCAGTCATCATCCAGACTTTATCAGGCAGAAACATGTTCAGCTCGAAATGATCAAAACAAGAATCAAGCACAGTGTATCTCTGAGGGAAAGTGAAAAAGCAGAAGCGAGTGTCAGCTCGCCTCCGAGTACCCTGAGATATAGTGCTGAACAGCATGAGCTGGGATATGCATGGCATTTTAAAACATGTTAGAAGCTGCTTCAGAAAAAAGGATTTTGAGGGATTTAGAAACGTTACTCCTGAGAGTATTATTTTCACTCCTTTTCTGTCAGTAAACTAAGCTGGATATGTTGGATTTTCACGTTTGTATGAGCTTGAAAGTGTTAAGCTATTCAGTTTGCTTACAATGCAAGACATGTAGACATATAAGCTTAAAGTCCAAAGTGAAGTGAAGGACTTTTCTGAAAGTGACATTTATTTGACTTCAATAAGCACAAATGTGAAATCTGAATGTCAAAGGACGTGGAAGGTGACATGTTGAATATTAACACTGGAGTGGTTTGTCATTCTTTTGACCAAGAGTCTCGGTTGACTTTGTAAACAGATGGCACGTTTTACAACAGCCAGCAGGCAGGACGACCATCAAGGGTATTTTACAGAGTCAATTATTCTGCACTGTCCTGAAAAATAAGACATATTCAAAATCGGGAGCATATTGTCACAGGGCTATATATAGCAGGGGGAAATGATTTCATTTCTCATACAAGTAAAATGTTTTACAAAGACAGCCTTGATGTCAGGCAGAACATGAATCACTCGAGTGTGTAGCGCCGGAATGGAAGTACATTTGTCAAGGTTCCAAAACAACAACTTCAAATGAATGCTAATGTTGCAGTGGGTCTACTGGATGTGCAAATAGGCAACTGTTTGCTCGCAAGTGTATCTGTCAGGTTGCTTAGAAGTTCTTCTGTCATCAATAGCCATCAATTGATGCTTCCCTACAGCTGCTGTAATCAGTATAAGCAGTACTCAAGTTGTAAAAAAAAATCAGGGGGGATGGTGGATTTTATCATATGGGGACATCATTTGTGCTGATAACCCGCCGAGGGTGGGAGACCAACCAGCATAAAGATAATTATTATACTCCTAAAACAACATGCATGTTATGGATGTTCAGATACTCCTGGCATTGCTCTTGACCAAGGCACTTCACTTTAATTTAAAGTCTTGTAGGTTAACAGTCCCTCATTTATTATTCAGATGGACCAACTGATTATACTAATAATAAAGTCAAAATAGTTTTTAGAATATTGAATTATAGTGTATTTTTTTTAAAAGCAGTTACTGGTATACGATCAAAACTGGTATCTAAAGGGTTACATTTGTATCGTAATTAATTAAATCATTATGTAAATTAAACACTTCATGAAAAATTTGAGGAAAAAAATTAGAAAAAAATTGATCCGTCATCATTTTATTGCAGTTCAAATACAAATATTTTATGTTAACATTCCCAATGTTACTTTTTTTAACAGGGCATTAAGTGCAAATTGAAATTGTTTACAAAATATGAAAATATATTAAAAGATTATACAGATAATACAAAATAGGGACCAATGTGTCAATGGCTGCCTACTCCACTCTCCCCCATCTCATAGAAGTTTCCAAAGATTTTCATAATCATGCTTTTTGGTCTCAATTTTTCTGGCTCTTGCTTTCGGATTGTTAGCTAAGCAATGGCTTTGAAGCCAAGTCTTGACATATACATCTGGGTCTGAAGTTCTGAACTTGTTCAGTGGAGGGCCAACACACTTGATGAAAAGCAAGGCTGACATGCTTTTTACCTCTAGGGAGCTTCTAGTTGTGGTTAAAATGTTCATCTGACTAAACCCACGTTCACACTCAGCTGTGGAGATGACCAGAGTGTTCACTGCTTGAAGGAGGGGTTTCAGCTCTACTGGTGCTGGTGGTATCATTTCATCAACAGTTTTGAGTCTTACCAGCTAGCTAACACGAGAGAAAAACGTAGCTAAACTCCAAACTAAGTTGTTATTGCTGCTTATGTCCATAGATTCCACCTTTGGTGACTAAAGTAGTGAGTAATGACTAAGATGACTATTGACTTACCTGAAATGTTATTTTTAGTATTTTTAAATATGAAGTCCCTCAGATCGCGTTGTCCTCCTGGTTGCTTGGCCATTGTGATGACCGTTACCTGCGCTTCTGGCATCGATCAAACAGGCGCATCACGGCGCTCTGGCGCCCTCTAGGGCACTCGCATAGTATAGCGTCAGTGACTTGGTACAAATGTCATTGCGTGTGTGCGTGCTCCCTCGCTCACAGTATTTTACTCAAAATGCGCAAAATTAATGTTGAAATAGCAGTAATACCAGTGCCACGTTCATTGATAAAATTACATAAGGGACGGAAAGGGGGAATGGCAGTTTTAGAAGGGGGATGATTTTGACCGTTTTTATTTCAGGGGGGATGCCATCCCCCCTCATCCCCCCTCAACTCGAGTACTGAGTATAAGGGATCACACGAGTACTTTTCATGTGAAAGAGGTCACTAATCTGACTCAGCTCTATAGATATTTTAGTGTATTTCAGCTCATTGTTTTGGTTTTCCAAAACCCTCTATGGCTCACTCTTTCAGCTATCGTACTTTTATTTTTAGCCAGCAGGCAGCTCTTTAAGCTAAAAGAAAAATAAAGCTCTTAAAACCAACTGTAAACTACCTTTGTAGCGTCACATGGCATACATATAACGTTAGCAACCAGCTAGCAAACATGACAGAGTATGCGGCTGCTAACGAGCCAGATATATTTTCCTAAAAGTTTTGTAGCAACCACAAAGAGTTACAAAATAATTAATATCAGCTATCAGCAGGTGACCCAAATCATGACTGTAATAGTCATATTAATACATTATTATAATAAATACTAATGTAACTGCGAAATGTGTAAAAAGGCAACTGTTCGCTTGCAAGGTTATCAGATCAATTACAAAGTATAGATATAGATAACAAATATTGCAAGTAAAAAAGAAGTCAGGCTGTATTAAGAGTAAAGAGCTAATTCAAAAACAAGGACACGTTTACATAATTGGACTTTTTTTAATCTAATCTAATGTTTCTTGATAGTTAACAAAGTTAGTTGGTAGCACAGTAAGTAGCAGAGAAACACACAAACGTGCACAGGTACACACACACACCATGTATACATCACTTCGGGGACATTACATTGACTTACATGCATTTCCTGGAGACTTATCCTAACCTTAACCATAACCAACACATGCCTAACCCTAACCCTTACCCTTAACCTAACCCTTAACCTAACCAAGTCTTCACCCTAAAATGAATGATTCCCCTCATGGGGACCTCCAATTTGTCCCCATAAGGGCGGCGAGTCAACACACGTGACTGTGTAAACAGATTTAGGTCCCCACAAGTATAGTAATGCTAGGCCACACACACACACACACACACACACACACACACACACACACACACACACACACACACACACACACACACCACACACACACACACACACACACACACACACACACACACATATATATACACGCGCACACTTACAAACAAACCTGTAGGCAAAGAACAAAAGAGAAAGAAAAAGCTTTGAGTTATTGCAACATCTGTTTTCTCTGCGGTTCTTTCTGCACCAGCACTCAACTGGACAGATTGTTCTTTCATCAGCCCACAACTGAAATCAGTTTTAACTGGCTGCTACTCACGGAGAAAAAGAGACGACAATTGTTCTGCTGAAGAGATAAGAGCTGACATGAACCAGACCTGCGACATGTTTAATATCATGCAAATTAACGTGACATTTGCGGTATGAGAGTCAAGCAGAGGGGCAAACTGTCGCTGTCATGTACTGGCCAAAATAATTTCCAGAAATCCGGCACAGAGCAACACAAATATATGCTGTCTCCAAAAAGTTTTCCTTTTTAAGTCATACAATGCACTGAGATTATTGTAAGAGCCATTTAGGCACATTATTTTATGGTAATAAATTATGGTTTTGTGAGCCAATTGAATATTCTTTAATTTAACTTAAATGAGCTGAATAACTATGAATTATGATTTTACTGTTTTGTAACGTGTTAATAATAATAATAATATATTTTATTTATAAGCGCACTTTTCATTTGCGTAAACAAAACTATAGGTTACTTACGTAACCCCAGTTCTCAGAGTAACATGAAGTGAGATGTCTCACTATGGGATGCGCCTCATCGCGGAGCAAACAGAAGCATCAATCTCATTACGCCAATCCTGATTGGCTGGTGATCTTGACGTCAGCGTCAGGGAATTCACCCCCTATAAGTAGCTTGCGCCACGACGCATGCGTCATTCAAAATAAGCACCTCTTCTCGCTTCACCATAGCAAGGAGGGCCGTCTGGTGAGACATCTCACTTCATGTTACTCTGAGAACTGGGGTTACGTAAGTAACCTATAGTTCTCATTCATAACACTCCGTTCGATGTCTCACTATGGGAAATTGTAGCTCCCGTATTGTCAGACGAGCTTATCTCGAAAATCACCAAACCAACCAGAACTTAACAGGTAGAGCTCTGACTCAACCAGGTGCCCAGCACTGCTTGAGTCACACTGGGAGCAGAACGTCCAGCTTGTTAAGAGGCGGACAAAAGTGAGCGGCGAGGACCAGCTCGCCGCTGCACCAATGTCTTGGATGGGAGACATCCTGGACAGAGCCCAGGATGCAGCCAGACCCTGAGTCGAAAGAGCTCGCGGACCCGAGGGTGCCTGCGAACTCTGACTCGTATGAGCCCCAAAGCAATTGCTTCCACAAACCAGTGGGAGAGCCGTTGCTTAGTAACAGGCTTGCCCTTATAAGGGTTAGCCCAGGACACAAGGGGTTGGTCATTATGACGAAGCACCCTTGATCTGTCCCTGTACGTGCGTAAAGCACGGGCTGGACACGGCAAATCCGGCCGCTGTTCCCCGGAGGAATACAGTGGCGGGGAGGATGCCTCAATGTCAAATGTGGTACCTGAACCGACCGCCTTAAGATAAAGGTAGGGTTGGGCTTCAACCACACTCTGTTTGCCCTGGGGCGAACTGAGTGCATGAAGACTGTACAGATAGCGCATGAGTGCCACTGGCTCGCTTGGCAGCTGCCAGGGTCAGCTTCATGTCACACTGTATTCAGATTGTACCACTCACGGGCCAGGCCCATAGAGCCAAGCGCTCTGGGTGTGGGTGAAAGATTGCCCCCCCCGCTTGGGACAGTATGTCCCTGCGTAGTGGGAGCTGCCATGGCTGCCCGCACAGCAGCTGATATATCTCCGCTGGCCAGTACATAGCTGGCCAGTGCGGAGCTATCAGGATAAGTGTGTGGCGTTGCTCTCTCACTCTGGCCAGAGTTGGGGGTATCAGAGCCAGGGGTGGCGTACAGAAGGCCCGGGGGCCAATCGTGCGCGAGTGCATCCACGCCTAACGGTGCATTTAGATTGCGCATCGAAAAGAACAGCTGACACTGAGCGTTGTCTTTCGATGCGAACAGATCCACCGCGGCTCTGCCGTAACGCACCCACAGCTGGCTCACAATCCTTGGATGTAGAGTCCAGTCTGCATAAAGTGGTATACCTCTGGACAGTAGATCTGCCCCGAGGTTCATCACTCCCGGTACGTGCGTCGCTCTCAGAGAGAGGAGACGTCTACCGCTCCATAGGATCAGTTTGCGCGCCAGTGTGTGTAACTGGAGAGAACGCAAACCCCCTTGGCGGTTAATATACGATATTGTGGTCGTATTGTCTGTCCTCACGAGGACGTGATGTCCCCTGAGGAAAGGCAGAAGAAGCGTTTTAGGGTGAGAAAACACCGCTAAAAGCTCCAGGTAATTTATGTGCGCCCGCTGGAGGTCTCTGCTCCAGAGACCCCTCCCCGGGCGACCTTCATAAATACCTCCCCAACCTGTCAGACATGCGTCCATGGTGACCACTTTCCGTGAAAGGACAGCACCCATAGGCACACCTCGTACTAGAAAAGTCGGGTGCAGCCAGTGGCGCAGTGCCATTACGCATTTCACAGTAACCATAACTCTCCGCGCGCCATGGCGGGCGGGGTTTAGTTTTAGGGCGGCCACCCAGCGCTGAAACTCCCTCATGTGTAAGCGTCCCAGTCGTACGACCAGGATGGCTGACGCCATGAGCCCCAGCAATCGCAGGCATGATCTGAAGAGAACATGTTTGTGCAGCTGGAAAAGAGCGAGACAAGCTCTGAAAGCTTTCACTCTTTCCGCTGACAAGCGAGCTGAAAAGGGCACCGAGTTCAGGCGTAAACCCAGGAAGAGTATAGTCTGTGCGGGGCACAACATGCTCTTCTCTGTGTTTATTATGAAACCCAGGTTGAGCAGGTGCTTTACGAGGACATTTGTCTGCGTAACAGCCTCCTGCTCCGACTGTGCGAGAAGCAGCCAGTCGTCCAGGTAGGTCGCCAGGCGAATACCCTGTTGTCTTAACGGGGCTATCGCGGCTTCCGTACATCGTACAAACACCCTTGGACTGAGAGACAGACCGAAGGGGAGTACTCTGTATTCATAACAGATCCCCTGAAATGCGAATCTCAGATATTTCCTGTGTGGGTAATATACTGGGATGTACGCATCTTTCAGGTCGACTGATGTAAACCAGTCGTCTTGTCGCATGAGCCGCAGCAGAGATGTGTGAGTGAGCATTCTGAACTTATATCTTTTTTAGATATTTGTTCAGAGCCCTCAAATCAAGTATTGGCCGAATTCCGTTCCCTCCCCGTTTGGGAATGAGGAAGTACTTGGAATAGAAGCCGCCCTGACTCTGCTCGGCGGGTACAATAGATATAGCCCTCTTTTCTAGGAGTGAGAGAATCTCTCTCTCCAGAATATGGGCTGACTCTCCTCGGGCCTGCGAATGCAGAATGCCCGAGAAGCGAGGGGGGGTGACGGTGACTTGGAGTCTGTAGCTCTGTGTAACTGTCTTGAGAAACCCAAGCAGATGTCGTGAGCATCTCCCGCTGTATGCTCCTTAGAGCCAGCTGAGATGTCACATCTCTTCCCCTCTGAGTCTCTATTTGTTGTGTTATGGGGCCCTCCAGTGTCTGAGCATTGTGGTGCCCCATTTCGACAATCCCCACCGACACAGCGCATGCGCGTGGCGGTGGTGCCCTTACGGCTCCAGCCGGCACTGCGCATGCGCGTGACGGTGATGCCTTCACAACACCAGCCAGCACTGCGCATGCGCGTGACGGTGGTGCCTTTACAGCTCCAGCCGGCACTGCGCATGCACGTGACGGTGGTGCCTTTACAGCTCCAGCCGGCACTGCGCATGCGCGTGACGGTGGTGCCTTCACGACCCCAGCCGGCACTGCGCATGCGCGTGACGGTGGTGCCTTTACAGCTCCAGCCGGCACTGCGCATGTGCGTGACGGTGGTGCCTTCACGACCCCAGCCGGCACTGCGCATGCGCGTGACGGTGGTGCCTTTACAGCCCCAGCCGGCACTGCGCATGCGCGTGACGGTGGTGCCTTCACAGACCCGTCAATTGTCCGCCCTTTGAGAGAGGCCGTAGCTGCTCTCAGAAGGGGAACAGTTGACGGACTTGTTATTGTTTTTATTGTTTTTCTTTTCATTTTTTTTTTTTCCCGAGCTGCGCCCTTGGCTCGAAGCCTGGATGCGTCAGCGGAAAATGTTTTATGACAGAAAAATCAATAAGTGTGTGACATGTGTTTACGCGGACTTGGGGATGGTGTTGAGGCATCTCTCGAGGCGGCGGGAACACATTTAGAGCTGGGGAACCGTAGACTTCCAGCTCTGTCACAGAGGGGAGAAGGAGGGGCTGTCACGCCGCTCGCTTCTTCTTCCTCGACTGCTGGCCGAAATTCTGGGTTGGCTGCGCCTGGGCTGCAGCCGGAACCTGAGATTTTCTAGGCCAGCTCGCCCTCGTCCCCTGCCTGGACTGGGGACTCGGGGCGGACTGCGACCTCTGCGTTTTCAGTATTTTGAACCGAGCAGGGTTCGGAGCTGCGAAGGCAGCAGCTGGGCCCTTCGAGGGAGGCAGAGGTGGAGGGCCTCGTCCTCCTTCTTTTTCGACTCGCATCTCCTCTGCATGGAGGCAAGAGCGGAGCCGAAAATCCCCTCGGGAACGATGGGCATGTCAAGGACATCCTCCTTTTCTCGGTCTGGGAGGTTGGTGAGGTTGAGCCATCTAGCTCTTTCCTGCACCACCATGATCCCCATTGTTTTGCCCGTGGCCTGGACGGCACAGCGTTGGACACGGAGACAAATGTCTGTGACCGCGGCCAACTCATCCAGAACGGCCGGTCCAGGATTACTCAACATATCCTCACAGAGCTCCGCTTGGTATGCGGTTAGCAGTGAGGAAATGTTCAGAGCCCTGGCGGACAACGCTGCGGCTCTGTAGGACCGTTCAGTCATGGTCGACTGGAAACGGTCCACCTTCGCTGGCAGCGTGGGGTTCCTGCTTGGTGACGGGCCCATCCTCGGTAGGAGGTGGGCTGCCACCAGCAGTTCCATCGGCGGAATGCGGAGCAGGCCGAGCCTCTGCGGGCGAGACCATGGTGAGGTCTCGCCGGGAGCTCCCGCCTGGTGAGGCGTGGGGCTCCGTTCCCGCGTCTCTTGCCGCCACCGGGTCCCGGCCTGACACGGCGTGGGATCCCGGTTCCGCAGCTGCCGCTGTTAGTGAGCCCCAGACCGACACAGTGAGGGGCTCAATCTCTGCGGCGGACGCCCCCGTGTCTTGATTGCCAAACGGCGAATCAGTGGACATGAGGGAGTCCTGTTCCAACAAGCTAGCTTGGTGTGCTAGCCGTCGGTGGAGGCTCTTTCGGGTGAAAAGGGCACAATGCCCGCACGAGCCGGGGTTGTCGATAGCCTCCTGGGCGTGTTCCAGCCCGAGGCAGGACGAGCAGACCTGGTGTGAGTCTGTGCCTGCTATCTTCAACCCGCAGCCGCATGACCGAGCCTCCGAGTCCCTGACTCCTCTGGTGTGAGGGGGAGAGGCGTCCATCTTGTTCGCCTCGTGGCGTGGAGAGGAGCCGCTCGTAACAGGTACGTCGTTGAGAGAAAAAGTGTTACCAACCCGTCCTTAATCCGGAGAAAAAGGGACGGTGTGGGTCCTTTGTTCTCAAAGAATATTGACTGGTGTGTCAATATACTTCTAATCCTTTTCTCCTCCGTGAGAGAGAAAAAGAAAAGCGTCCTCGCTACCGTGGTGTCGGTAGTAAGGGGAAGCTAGCTAGCAACAGGTGCGTAGCTAGCTTGAGAAAAATCAAAACCTTACCTTACTTTCCGGGGAAAGAAACGGCGAGGTCGATTTTAATACTAACTGGCGTTCTTGCGAAGCAGAAGGAGTAGCCGGCGAGCGCCCGTCGACCGAAATGGTTATATTTGGGTTCAGTCTGTGGACCGTTAAGCTTGTCCGGCTACTATAGAGATGTGCTCTGAAGCGAGAAGAGGTGTTTGAATGACGCATGCGTCGTGGCGCAAGCTACTTATAGGGGGTGAATTCCCTGACGCTGACGTCAAGATCACCAGCCAATCAGGATTGGCGTAATGAGATTGATGCTTCTGTTTGCTCCGCGATGAGGCGTATCCCATAGTGAGACATTGAACGGAGTGTTATGAATGAGAACTCAAAGTGCTACAAAATTAAAAATTAAAAAGGGTGAAACAAAACAACAAAAACAATAAAAACAATAAAAAACAATTTAAAAACAATTAAAACAACATAATACAAGCTGTGACATTCATGCCGGCATGGCATAATGTGGGGGATTTAAAAATCTAGTTAAAGGCTATTCTAAAAAGATGCGTTTTTAGGCCTTTTTTGAAAGCCTCCACAGTCTGTGGTGTCCTCAGCTGGTTTGGGAGGGCATTCCACAGTCTCGGAGCAGCGGAGCAGAAGGCTCGGTCTCCCATGGTCTTCAGTTTTGTCCTTGGTGGGATGAGGAGGTTTGCCTTTACTGAACGTAGGTTCCTAGTGGAGGTTTGTGGGGTGAGCAATTCATTGATGTAGGAGGGAGCATTTCCATATACTGTATGCACTGATGAGTGAAGAGGGTGATTTTGTAGTCAATCCTGTGTGAGACCGGGAGCCAGTGCAGTGATTTGAGGATGGGTGTGATGTGTTCGTACTTCCGCACTCTCATCAGGATCCTAGCAGCGGTGTTTTGGATGAATTGCAGCTTCTGGATGTTCTTGCTAGGAATCCCAATGAGAAGTGCGTTACAGTAGTCCAGCCTGGAGGAGACAAAGGCGTGGACAAGCTTTTCAGCATCTGGCAGACTGAGTGTGGGGCGGAGTTTCGCAATATTTCTCAGGTGGTAGAAAGAGGTCTTGCATATTTGCTTGATGTGGGCCTCAAAGGTCAGGTGAGGATCCATTTTAACTCCCAGATTGGTAACCGTAGATGAGAGTGGAATGTTCTGACCGGAGAAGGTGATGCTGGTGATGGTGGATGAACGGACCTGATGTGGAGTGCCAATAAGAATGGCTTCAGTCTTGGAGCTGTTTAGCTGGAGAAAGTTGTGCTTCATCCACACCTTTATCTCCTCCAGGCATGTGGTTATTGTGGATGATGGCAGAGGTGCAGAGGGGGTTGGGTTTGCTCTGATGTAGAGCTCTGTGTCATCAGCATAGCAATGGAAAGATATTCCATGCCGGCTGATAACACGACCAAGGGGGGATATGTATATGGTGAAAAGGGTGGGGCCGAGGACTGATCCTTGGGGGACACCGCAAGTCACAGAGTGAGTTCTTGATTTAGCCGCTCCCAAGGTGACGTGCTCAGTCCTCCCGGTGAGATAGGAGGTGAACCAGTTTAAGATAGAGTCAGAGAGTCCAATTGTAGTGTGAAGACGGTGGAGTAGGATGTCATGGTCGACGGTATCAAATGCTGCAGTTAGATCCAGGAGGATGAGGAGAGATGGAGATCCGGTGTCAGCTGTCATCAGCAGGTCATTGGTCACCCTGACTAAGGCAGTTTCTGTACTGTAGCCCTGGCGAAAACCAGACTGGAATTTTTCAAACAGTTTATTCAGTGTTAGATGTTCCTGGATCTGAATGGCAACTACTTTCTCCAGTACCTTGGATAGGAATGGCAGGTTGGAGATGGGTCTGTAATTGGCTAGGACTTCAGGGTCTAAAGTGGGTTTTTTGAGGAGTGGTTTGATGACAGCAGCTTTTAATGGTGGTGGAACATGTTATCTTGCTTATGGACAGCTCTAGTTTACGTTTTGTTATTATTTATACAAAGCAATCGTAGGAGCGTGCTCAGGTATAAATGACGCTGCCAGCATGACACAGCAGGAAGTCTAGAGAGGAAGTTGGAAAAAGTTTTTGAACGCACACATCCATAAGACCGAGGGATCTTGTTTGTTTATTTGTTTAAATACCGTGCAAATGTTGCACGTCGGCAGTGGGCCGCCAGCTGATCTATTGAACCTCTCAATAAAGCACCTGAATGGAACGAGCAAGGTATCTGATTTCTTGAATATATGCGAGTCAATCCTCGAACTCGCCTCCTAGACTAAGTGACCTTTGAACATTAATTTTCTTTTGGACAATTGGCCACTACATTATGCTCCATACAGCATTTATGACCACATCTACAAACACAAAACACACTTTACTTGAAGTTTTTCCAAAAAATGCACCAAAAGCAGAGTTGTGCTGAATATATGAGCTTAGTAGTTTACACAGCTCCACTGCCCAGGAGATAAGTGTGTTCTCCTCTGATAGGGTGTTCTCTGTAGCTCAGACGATTGCTCTCATAGCGGTACTGCTAACAGGTTGAGCTGTGAAAGTAATAATATTGTAGGTAACTCAAACCCATGAATAGCATCTTGGAAAAAATAATCTTTAAAATGGCATATTGAGAGGGCTGGGCGATATGAAGAAAATAAAACATCACAACATTTGTCATCAAATACTTTGATATTCATATTTTGTGGATATTTTAGGGTTGAATATAGGTTCTGTCAAAAATAATTGTTTAGATTTTTGCCAAATAATCATTAGTAATGTGGAGATAATGGCTAAGTCAGTCACAGCTAATAATAGAACTGCTAAAAGACTTCAGAAAATGACACCCATTTATAAACCATGAAAAAACACATACAATGTTACAATATCCAAATGTTACGCTATGTCAATACAATATCAATATATTACCCAGCACTACATATAACTTTTCCTTCACTTGACTGAAAATGTACTACAGCTTACTTTCTAAATCCTGAAGGACAAATATTTGATCGAATATAGAATAAAACAAGATTGATTTCCTCTGTGGAGATAGAGTTAGGAGAAAGAGACGGAGGCTGTGCCGGCACCCGGCTGTGTGTCCTGTCCTGGGCAGCGTCTCACATGGCGTGGAGAGAGTCTCCACTGTGACTCAGGCGTCCTTCCCCCCTCCCTGCAGAAGGTGACCTCTTTAAAAATGCTCTTACGGCGTTTGAACCTGCTCCGTCGTCATGGGACGCCTAAAGCTCAGCGTGACTCCAAAGGGGGGGCTCAGACAAAGAACTTACTTCAGAAGAATCTATAAAAAATCTCATATCTTATATACAGCTGCAGAAAGAGGACTGCTTCAGTTGGCAATGCTTACTGAGCCGGCGATATAAAAAGGATTAAAGCTGCCAAATGACAGTAAAAGGCCACATTTGAGTACAATTAGCCTAACTACGCCTACTCCCAGCGCAGACCAATGCAGATAACAGCTCCCTCTTCCAAATGAGCTGAACTGCACAGAGCCCTGCACAACACACTCCTGCTGCCAAACCCCGATCAGAGATAATCAAACCGATCATTTCTTATCTAATGACAGCTGCACCGAATGTTGAGCCTTCCTCATTGTGTTTCCTATCATCTTTTGGTTTGCTTTTCACACATTTCATCAGGTCATTTGTATACTTTTGTCACAAGATCATTAATATTGTGAAATACAAACAGCCAGACTAAACACACATATGTATATTTGAAACACATAAGAAGAAATGCCTGCTTGAGCCCATCAGTTAAAGCTGCACTAAGAGCCTGTTGTTTTTTAGCTCCCCTCTATAAAAATAAATGAAACAGATTCCAGTCTCAAGATAAAATTGTGCTTTCTCCTGGGCAGAAGAGAGAAAGCACATCAATCTGCTTCATAATGAAAAACACTGCGGTTGTAATGGCCTTGTGTTGTTCTGATAGCAAGTGTCCTGAAATAGATGAGAGATGTTTGAGCAACACTGAGCGAGGAGCCGGAGTATAAACACAGCAGTGCCTATAAAGCAGAGGGGCGCTCTATTAGTCACCTGGTTTCTTTTATGGCCAAGTGCTGAGGTTACAGCAGATTAGATATGACAAGCTGGATCCAACAGCAGAGGGGGGGGGGGGGGGCTCGGAGTAGAAAGCATTGGGTGCATCTGACAGCATGTCTGACAGTGCATGGCCCCATGTGCCATTTGCTGTTTTCTGAGGCAGGAGAGGCACAAAAGCTTTGCTGACTCCTCCGTTCCTTCCCTCACTCCTCGTCTCCACACAGATTCATTTTCTTTTCTATTCATTTGAAGATGTCTTTCTCTCTGCGAGCAGCTGAGCTGACACTGTTGAGCTGAGAGGAAAATCTTTGCTCAAGCCTAAATAAACCTCATGCTACTGAACTGCTCACCCCTGCATTCTCATTGAGCTGACATGAGGGTGATTACTTTTTAAATGAGAGCAGGAATCATCTTACAGGTCATTCATCAATGTTTAAATAAAAAAAAAGTGGCAGCATAATGAGTAGAGAGGTGACAGGGGTAACAGGAAGAGCATTGATTGTTTGTTGTCAATAGTAACAGATATTGCAAATATGATTGATTAAGCTTTAGGTTGCTTATTGACAAGATTTCAAGATGTCTCAGGTCTGACATTATTACACTGAACAAAAATATAAATGCAACACTTTTGTTTTTGCTCTCATTTTTCATGAGATGAACTCAAAGATCTAAAACATTTTCTATATACACAAAATAACCATTTCTCTCAAATATTGTTCACAAATCTGAAAAAATCTGTGATAGTGAGCACTTCTCCTTTGCCGAGATAATCCATCCCACCTCACAGGTGTGGCATATCAAGATGCTGATTAGACAGCATGATTATTGCACAGGTGTGCCTTAGGCTGGCCACAATAAAAGGCCACTCTGAAATGTTCAGTTTTATCACACAGCACAATGCCACAGATGTCGCAAGTTTTGAGGGAGCGTGCAATTGGCATGCTGACAGCAGGAATGTCCACCAGAGCTGTTGCCCGTGAATTGAATGTTCATTTCTCTACCATAAGCCGTCTCCAAAGGCGTTTCAGAGAATTTGGCAGTACATCCAACCGGCCTCACAACCGCAGACCACGTGTAACCACACCAGCCCAGGACCTCCACATCCAGCATGTTCACCTCCAAGATCGTCTGAGACCAGCCACTCGGACAGCTGCTGTAACAATCGGTTTGCATAACCAAAGAATTTCTGCACAAACTGTCAGAAACCGTCTCAGGGAAGCTCATCTGCATGCTCGTCGTCCTCATCGGGGTCTCGATCTAACTCCGGTTCGTCGTCATAACCGACTTGAGTGGGCAAATGCTCAGATTCGATGGCGTCTGGCACGTTGGAGAGGTGTTCTCTTCACGGATGAATCCCGGTTTTCACTGTTCAGGGCAGATGGCAGACAGCGTGTGTGGCGTCGTGTGGGTGAGCGGTTTTCTGATGTCAATGTTGTGAATCGAGTGGCCCATGGTGGTGGTGGGGTTATGGTATGGGCAGGCGTATGTTATGGATGACGAACACAGGTGCATTTTATTGATGGCATTGTGAATGCACAGAGATACCGTGACGAGATCCTGAGGCCCATTGTTGTGCCATTCATCCACGACCATCACCTCATGTTGCAGCATGATAATGCACGGCCCCATGTTGCAAGGATCTGTACACAATTCCTGGAGGCTGAAAACATCCCAGTTCTTGCATGGCCAGCATACTCACCGGACATGTCACCCATTGAGCATGTTTGGGATGCTCTGGATTGACGTATACGACAGCGTCTTCCAGTTCCTGCCAATATCCAGCAACTTCGCACAGCCATAGAAGAGGAGTGGACCAACATTCCACAGGCCACAATCAACAACCTGATCAACTCTATGCGAAGGAGATGTGTTGCACTGCGTGAGGCAAATGGTGGTCACACCAGATACTGACTGGTTTTCGGACCCCCCCAGACCCCCCCAATAAAGCAAAACTGCACGTTTCAGAGTGGCCTTTTATTGTGGCCAGCCTAAGGCACACCTGTGCAATAATCATGCTGTCTAATCAGCATCTTGATATGCCACACCTGTGAGGTGGGATGGATTATCTCGGCAAAAGAGAAGTGCTCACTATCACAGATTTTTTCAGATTTGTGAACAACATTTGAGAGAAATGGTTATTTTGTGTATATAGAAAATGTTTTAGATCTTTGAGTTTATCTCATGAAAAATGGGAGCAAAAACAAAAGTGTTGCATTTATATTTTTGTTCAGTGTATGTATCCCTCCGTAACAAGCATGTTGGGTGAAAACAATCGTTTATACTGTACCTCCAATGATCAATCAAGTATTCAATACTTTTATATTATTCCAAAGATTCTGCGGTAAGGATTTGCACATATATAACGCTGGACTACCCTTCATACCACCTCCCCATACATCAAGTTGAAGGGAAAGTAGATTTCGGCCATTATGTGAAGATGATAAATTGAAACTAAATTAGGTGTCGACGTAAATAGGATTGGAAAATGTAACAACAAATTCTGTGAGTCAAAATATACATGTCAAGTATGTATACAAATGATACAGGGGTAGCAGGGCTGCTTCAGGCAATATATTTAAGTAATAGGGATTTTCTTTACTGATTTACTTGTGATATGATTCGCAATGGTAAAGGGAATTAACATTTTTTATAAAATATACACAATATTTTAATATGATTATCGTGGTAAGAAGAACCATACCGAACGAGTGTTTTTGATTAAGTCTGTATGATACTGTTTATAGGCTGGGACTTAATTAGCTTAATTCCGATATTTTCACAGATTTGAAATATAGCGCTTAATGTGTTTTTGACATTTCACTTTTGCGATTTCAATAACATTTCCATTAATTGTGCTACCCTAGTTAAAGCTATCTGATTTTTGATTAAGTACTCATACAAATTAAAGGCATACAAAGCTGTGAGGGATGTAGGAACTGTCCAAGGTTCTGAAACAGTGATCTGTTAACCTGTCAAGCCCTGAGCCTGTTTTTCAGGTCTCAGGCTTGAAAATGACATTCCCAGAACAAATGACTATAACTTCACTTCTAAAAGGGGTAAAATAATCTCAAAGCAATGATACACCTGTGAGTTGGATGTAGAAGAGTCAGAATCAATATAAATGTTTTTATTTTAAAGTAAATTCAGATTGAAGATAGTACAAAAATGTAAATGATAGTGTTCGTCCAAAAACAAAACATTACTTATAGTGAAAACCACCCTTGAAAGATGGGATGGTAGACTAAAAGCTTTAGGAATCCAAACTATAACATATAATAAGTACCCTGTATCAAGATTGATGCAAAACAAGTGACATTCAACCTTTTTAGAGAGATTTAGAAAGAAACAAACCCACCTTTGGGGTCATTTGGGTGTATTTGCCGTTTCTCTGGAACCCATTGGTCGATGTTGGTGATTGACATCTCTTTTGAACCGTTAGAGCCAATAGAATCGAGTGGGAAGTTCCACATACACACACGTTACCATTGAGGAGTGACAGTGAGTGACAGTGAGCATGCAGTCGAAAGCTATGTTACGCTCTGAAAACTGAAACCTAGACTCAAGCAAGTAAATATGAAGATGGATTATCAGGAATCATTTCAAAGTGACACAGACACATTGGATTAACCATTGGATTAACCTTCAGCAGCGTTTTTATCGTTTTGATGCCATTGAACACACATTTTGATCAGAAACAGCGAAAGGTAAGATATCTCTCCCGTGTTTGCTCCGTAAAGCTCCGTGTTGTGATGTCTGTGTTTGCTTCCCCTGTCACGAGTTCTGACCGCTCAGTGATGATACTTATATTTCTGGAATCTGTGCAATCTCAGCTTGCTAATCGATATCTTGTTTGTGCAGATCCGATATGTGATAAGGGTATTTACACCTAGAGTTCTGTGCTAAGTGTGTTTTCGCTCAGGGCTCATTTAGGCGCTTCTTGTGAGACTTGTGTTTTGTTTCGGTAAAGATGGTTCGTATCGTCAGTTAGCTGAGTTTCTTCCCGTTAAGTGGGTATGACACCTTCATAGGTTTTTAAATGTTAAGAAGCCCTGAGACACAGTTTTGTGAAGAAAAAAAACACGGCCGGGGGCCTCCGGGTTGAACAGGTTAAATGCAATGAGTGCTTTTTTACAATGTGTGGTTGCTTTTAAGATATAACATCATGTAACACTTATGCATTAAATGTCAAATACAACTACACCTACTGTATGTCACATATTTTGTTGAGTTGTGTACTTATACTAATCCCAAATTTTTTTAATTTTTTTTTAAGATAAACCTGTCATTTTAGTCAAGGTAATTGTTCATTTGATTTGGTCGATGGCGATGTATCCCCTTTGAGGTTGTCTGCAAAATCTGTGATAAACTGCATTTTCATCTTATTTCAAGCCACATTTCTATGATACACTATTAAGATTAGGTATCTTTTAAACTCTTTTACCGGCGGCAGGATTGTAGTCTTTGTTCGTCTGGATCTTATCAGAGGGACAAACTGAGCAATTGTTAGCAGCAACAGAAAACGTTCAGAGAAAAATTGACTTTTAATGTGAAACTGCTTTATTCAGTGTTTTCCCCCTGCTTTAAACACCAGGTCTAGTTGTTGCATAGAGATAAAGATGTCTACAGATATTCCACTTCTGTTGAAATCCATCTGAATACCTCAATCTTTGTGGGATATTTGCCAATTTTCGACGAACTTCTACACATTCGGAGTGTCACCGCAGTGTTTATCAAAGCATGCATCGTAGAGTATTGACTCTGTTCACATGGATTGAGCTGGTTTAGCAGAGTTACCCTGAGTACAGTTACTCCCATTTCCTAGCAAAGGACAGAGATTTACAAAGGGAAGTTATGCAATGTTTTTTTGAAGGTTGCTGTAGTTACAGAAGTGTGTTACATTCTCTGCGGCCAATCTGTTCAGTTGGAAAGATGTGTTTTTAATGTTTGAAAGGGAAGAATGTCAATAACAATGTTCTGTGTTTATTCAACTATCACAAGCCTGTCACTTACAAACTGCCCAATGCCAAGAAATACAAGCAATATATCTAATTCATTCTGCCTTCCGAGAAAGGAAAAAGGTATATTATTTGGCATAAATAATGTACATACATGCTAAAGAGACAATGGGCTTGATACTGCAGTATGGAGCAGGGTCTGCCGCTTACATGTTATTTGATGATGTTTCAAGCTACACTGCCTCTGCATGCGTGGATGTGCACGGATCAATTGGTGCCATTTTGGGCGTCTGGCAAAGCGGAGCTAGATAACAGAGGAGGTTTGCTTCATGCACAAACACTACAGCAAACGCCTCAGCTGTATCTTCTCGCTGAATGCACAGCGCTCTTTGAGGTCTGAACCAATGACGTCACAGCACACACACACACTCACAGCATCCAAAAGGCATTTTCCAAACACAATCCACTCGCAGCAATCAACTAAAAGCTATCTTATTCCCACAGATTATCTTAACTACATTCAACACTGAGTCCGAGAGGAGCCGAATAGACGCGCTCTCCTTAAGAAAGACACAGAAGAAAGGCACTATGGTGGTATATCACATTTTCTTAAAGTCCTGTGTGTAACCTTGAGAAGAGTTGTTATTTATAGTGCCACACTCGTGCATTCCCATCTGCATCTCTAGTATATTCTTCAGACCCCTTTGAAACCCATTTCACACAAATGTACCTTTCAGTCACTGCTTGGCTGTTCTGTTGAATGTGTACCCTAGATGTGCTCTGCTTTGCTCTTTCTATGTTCTCCATGAGGCATAATAGAGTCCTTGAACAGGGGGGATAACAGCTCCCTTGAAGCAGAGGAGTTTGATTGATAAAGCTGTGCCACAGGCAGGACCAATATTAGAGCCTGGGAGGAAAACAATGTTTACCCACAGGGGAGGGGTCAAGGCCTATTGATATATGTCCATCTCAAAGTGAAGGTGCAGTAAGGTGTTCACAGAGGGGAGCAGCTGCTCTGTGCCATTCACTCTCTCTACCTCCTTCTCTCTTGTCTCTCCCTCTCTCTCCCACTCTCTGTTAATGAGTGCCTGACTGCTGAGTGCGGCTCTTTAGCCGCGTGCAATTAATCAGACGTTTCCTTGCGGGTACGAAACCAACCAGACATTCAGCAGCAGGGCAGCGTGATTACACCGAATGCAAATTCTTCACCTTCCCAATCATCCACATTTGTCAGAGGGGCAGAGTGATACAGAACACGCTACAGTTAAGGTGGTTAAATTGTAGTCCTTCATTTGAATGGCAACAAAGAGAAAATTAAGATCTAGTTCACATTACGTGGAGTTCATGAATCGGGAGGACTACATTAGTCAGTGAGGATGAGGTTACACTGTGGTAACTCACCTCATGCCTTTACTCAAGTACTGTACTTGCTCCATGCTATCTCATAATCGGCTACATTTATTTCACTTCTAAGGTTCAGTTAGAAATTAAGATTTTTCATACAAACCCCCAGGATGAGCTTGTTTTAAGTTTTGAGTGCTTTTGTAGGGTGCTTTTCCATCTAGTGTGCTAAATAGGTTATGTAAATGGTCTGCAAAGGCTAAAATACCAAAGTTCCCTCCAGAGGGAGTTTCTATCCCACACACTCCCCCGCCTGCCTGAAACGCCTCCATTGGACTCCTTTGTTCATATCCGTAACATAGTGACACCACTAGGTTACACGGGTCCTTCTATTGGCTATCGCTCCACACATTGTACATTGTACCTTGGTGGCGGGACATCTCTAAGCGGTTGACCAATAAAAACAGAGCCGGCCAGTTAACCAATCAGAGCAGACTGGGCTCTGGTTTCAGACAGAGGGTGGAAAGACGTGCTGCATGTTTGAACATTAAAACATCTAAACATGTCACAGTAGAGACACAACATGCAAATATGAAACCTGAAAATGAGCATAATACGTTCTTAAATATGATACAATTAACAGGCTCAGCAGTAATGGTTGCTGAGTTTCCATTGGCAACCCAGAGAAATTGGAAAGTGCTTATTAACAATATAAAACAACAAACAGAAAAGCACCGAAAAATAAATCATTTGGTATACTTGTTGCATTAGAGTCTAAATGTTGTTCAGAACAAGAACCAGACAACGCTCAATGTGCTTTGCTGTGTTTATCCCATGTACACAGGCATCTGTTTTAGAGATGGAAAAGCAGATCTAGTTGTTTGGCCGTGGGGTGAAAGTCATAAATGATGTGCAAATGGATTCCTCTGACAAAGAAACAGATTAACCTTAAAGGAAAAAAACATAAGGGGAAGCTTTGGAGGCAAATTATTTAGGCTGGAGGGATAATTATACTGCAAATAATGTACAACATAATCCTCGATAACTGACACATGAGGTTCAATAGTTCAAGGTAGTTTCGCACATCCTGCTGAATCTCAGACCAGACGAGCACGGGAGCTCGAAACAACACAAGGCTGTTACTGAAAATACAAGGTGACTAATATTGTATACATATTTTCAATGAAGCCTTGACTAATGTTTTATAGATAGAAAATAGACAATTTAGCTTAAATTGAGCACTTTGGAATGTGAGTATTATAGGCTAACTGTAAATACTTTAAAAAAGCTAACATTAGCAACCATACTGTACACTAATCATCATACCAGAACAAGGAAGGTCGTTACGGAAACTCCTGACTGCATTGAATTGAACAATATGAGTTTTATTGCCTACAAACGTGTTTTCGTCAAAAAAAGATTGTGTTGTGATGTGTTTTAATAGTAACACAATCTTTGCTCCCCCTCACTGATCCACAACATTAGAATGCTGCATAAATAACAGTAATTCAATAATGTCTGATCATAAACACTGACAGGGGCAATTTTTCTGCATCATGAATACTTTTGCGTTTGATTAAAGCAAATGTTGCTGTTGTGCAATGCAAGATTTCTACTATTTTTTAATTGTTGTATAGGGAAAATATGGGAGTACTAAAAAATATAAGTTAAATATAAATAATGCTTCGAAAAAAAGAGACAATGCTTCTCAAATGTTAAACAATAGACTTTAGGACTGCTGCATCAGCAAACTGATCACTAACTCTCCTGCATTAGTCAGAATACTTTAGAGGTCATAGAGGAGAGTACTAGGACAGAGATGGAAACTGTAATGCAATACAACAGTCTCCCAAAGTATCAGATGGGGAACATGCTGTACTTCTCCTAATATTAGCTTTAATAAGACGCAAGTTCAAAATCACCCCAAGACATTAGATGAAGTGTTTTTGGAATTGAATTTGTTGAGACGGGATCTTTTAGTGATTTTTTTATTTTATGTTTCACAACAGCAGTCTGATTTTGTTGCCCTTGACATCAGTGCAATCCTTGTTATCTCACGCCAGGATGTGGAGGTCATTAAAAAAAAATGGTGCTGTACGGAGTGTACTGTGGTACTGTGATATTACAATATAAATGAAATGGCATCGATTACTGTACACTATAATGAAATAAAAAGACTTGTAAAAAATTTTTTTTTTAAAAACGGTGCTCAAGGCACGCAGACGTCGGTTTTAACACTCGGCTTGTGCGGTTATTATTGGATTGAAAGCAGCTACAGAATAAGAATGACCCAAACACATTTCTATACACAGCATGTTTTGCTAAGTAAATACCCTTCCTGAGAGTTTTGAAGCTTTTAGATGTCTGAAGAAAGGCAAACAAGTAGCTAAAGGAGTCAAGTAGAGTTACCATGGCGTAGCTTGTTTGAAGCCTAATGTTAGCTTTTACTTCTGGCGATTATGTTCAGACCAATAAATGTTTATTTGTAAAGATAGTCTTGCTGAACAGAATGTGAAAGTGTCATACACTTTTGTTTGCCCCAGATCTTATTTTCCGCAATATCCGAAGTCCAGTAGAAAAATACCCTTGACATTTTGTAGAGGAAACCAGAGCGATACTAATTTTTGGTTTGCCACAAAACATTTATTCCCAGAAGTACTTATTAATGTGGTATCTCTTGTTCATTATTTAAGCAGTATATGCAATTTGTAGTAAACTATTTATATATGAAAAACTTAGTGTGTTCCTACTTGCCGTGGCCAGCTGGTTATACCCAGATGTTCCTCGGTTCAGGAGGTCTTTTCTGCCAGCAGCCATTAGCCAGTTTAATGAGGACATTTCAAAGCCAGCACATCAGGATAAATACGTGAAGTTGCACTGCGGCAGGAAACCATGTATCAAATGACCCCAGTGTGTGAAGGCTTTAAGTCTTTGTTGTACTTTTCTTGCATCTGTGTGGTTCCTTAGGTTGTTTTTATGTTTCTCAAATGATTAATTTGGGCTGCATTAGACAGTAACAGTTTTCTATTCTGTACGAAGCGGGGAAAAAACTATTATGAATATGTCAGTATTTGCACTTCTGTCAGACGAAAGGCATCTCCAACATGAAAGAGAAGCTGAACCTATTTCACAGCGATACTATTTCCAATTTGAAATAGAGGTTGAAAATAACTAAAATATTGTGCGGTTTATGCATGGATACATTAGGTGGCATCTCGGGGCTTATTTTCTATTACAGTCAAAATCGTATCATACAATCATCTTTATTTAAAGAGACTCCTGGTCCATTATTACAAAAACATACAACACTCAAATATAAATGAAAAAAGGCAGTTATACCAATGTTTCCACAGAGGTGACTGGTATCGTACAGCACTGAGACACGGATTTGACAGCAGCATAATGACAGAGTTATGAGAAACATTCAATCGACAGATGAATTTGTACATCAGATTTCTCAAAAGAGCATGGAACGTGTTGACTCGTGCATTACAGAACATTTCACTTGCACTGCACCACCTTGGTTTTCTAAGCGGTATACGCAAACAGTCATTGTATGCAACCTGGAGCTTCTTGAGGCTCGCCTTCTTATACTTGACCCACAAGGGGGCAGTTTAGAGAGGAGTGCAATAAGCTCTAAAGAGGTTCACCTTAACCTTATCTGAACACCAAGAGAGTTTTCTAGCCAACATGTTGGCTTGCATATATAAGACACGCCGCTGTCTATACATGTCATCATCAGCCATTTCATCTGTGATGTGTCCCAGATACTTAGTGTTACAGCAAACAGACAGCACCTGTCCTGACAGGTTCTTATCCCCTTTTGCTCTGCAGATCATTACAGCGCTCTTCTTAGCATTGTATTTAACGTCAAATTTGACTCCATAATCAGAACAAACATTTAGCAACTGTTGAAAACCAGCACTGCTAGGAGAAACAATAGCCAGATCATCGGCATACATAAGATGGTTTACAATCACATTACCAATCACACACCCTGTTTTACAGACACTTAAATCATCTGATAGATCATTCATATAGATATTAAAAAGGCATGGTGAGAGGAGCCCCCCCTGGCGGACTCCATTACCAACACCAAATGGCGCAGAGACTGCATTCCCCCATGTGATCCGCATGCTCTGGTTGGCATACCAATAAGCCAGGATCCTAATTATACTGTTAGGCACACCCCTTTGTCTCAATTTTAAAAACAGTTTATGGTGGTTAACTCGGTCAAAAGCCTTAGAGGCATCAATCAAACCAATCAGAACAGTGGAATTCTGTCTTCTATATGTTTCTACCATTTCTTTCAAAGCATAGATGCATAGCTCAGTACCATGCTTAGCCTTGAAGCCAAACTGGTTATCTGAGGTACATAAATAGGAACATAGTCTATCTAACAAAATTCTTTCCAGGACTTTGGATAACACACTGGCTAGAGCAATTGGTCTATAGTTATCCAAGCTCCCTACCTTGCCCGCTTTGTCCTTAATGACAGGGACCAAAGTAACAGTCAACATGGAGTCTGGCAACATACCATGATTCATGAGGCCGGTAAAACAAATGGCAAGAAGAACTGCAACCTTCGGGCTTGCCAGTTTAAGGTGCTCTGCAGTGATTCGGTCAGAGCCGCATGCTTTATTATCAGCTAGCTGTGCAATTGCTCGATAAACCTCTTTAGCTGTGATTCCCACTGTGTCACTCTTCACAACATTACCAACTTTGTAGGGGTCACTTTTAACACAATTAAGTATATTAGAGTAATGTTGCCTCCACAACTCAGCTATGTTATCGGCTCCAGATACTCCCTCTATGGTACACGGTAATGACGTACTGGCCCTGTTCAGAGCTCTCACCTCCTTCCAGAAGCCAGTCACATCATTATGAAGGAGCTTTTCAGCCATAGAGTCCGCTCTCAATGTTTCTGTGTGTTTGTTGATATAACGAACTGCATATTTATATCTAGCATTTGTATGCTTTTTGAGATCCAGGACAGGCCCCTCTCTGGGCCTACCTGCCTGGACCCAGGCCCCAAAAGCATTCTTGGCTTCAGCATATTGATCAGCCACATGTTTATTCCACCCTGGCTTGACGTTGTGTCTCTTCCTAGAGTAGGTACAGCATGGTCTACTGGCCTCCCATACAGCTCCCACAATACAATCATACATGTTACAGAGGTCTTCACGTGAGAGTTTTCATTACAACCCACATCAACACACAGAGTTGCCACTTTGGGTAGATATACATCACTCAATAGGACATCAGTTCTCCCATAGTAGCCTATCCTCATTTGTGAGCTTGGACCAATCCACTTTAGTGGTACAGGCCTTTTTAACCTCCTGAGACATCTCAGGGAGACTATCATAATCTAGTGACATTATAAAAGGAATGTGATCTGACATTGATGCCTCATACACAATCTCAATTGATCTTACAATGTCATGGGCATTAGCAGTGCTTATGCAATGGTCAAGCCATGAAGTTGTATGCCAAGCTTCACTTATATATGAATAGCTATCTGTAGGCAAAAGTATTTGGCTTGATAATATAAGATTGTTATCATCACAAAACTGTAGCATATGCTTAGCAAACAAGGACCTTTTGTCTGATATGTCAGCATTCATATCACCCACTACAAAAACACTGGTGGAATGATTATCAGCAATAAAAGAATGTATAAAAGCAAGTCTGTTCAGGTATTCATCTTCATTATGCTGTGACTCATACGGTGTATATACATTGAGAATGCTAAACTCCTTGTTATTCATTTTGATCTGTACAGCAATACACCAGTCAACTTCAAGCCTGATGACATTAATGACAGTGTCCAGCTTTTTGTGCCACAGGATAGCCACGCCCCCTGCTATCCTTCCTCTCACTATTCCCAGAGATAGGTCCGTAGTGGACTCACCAGCCCCGTGAAAATTGTCATTAAGAGAGTTCAACTTTCCCAAGTCCTGCTTTGGTAAGAAAGTTTCTTGCAAGCATAAAATGTCACATTTTTGTAGCAAGTTGTCCACCACTACACGTCGGATCCTATCAGCAGCGCTGTTGCCCAGGCGCAGCCCGCGACAGTTAAATGATCCAACCCGCATAACGTTTAGCTAAGCAGTACAGCCGTAGCCCCATTCAGTACCCTCGCACCAGCAAAAGGTCTAGCTCTGCTAGCCCCTATCACCTCCGCTTTACGTGGTTCATAGTATCTTCTCACAACTGAGCCTTCAGGCCAGAGTTCTGGGTTAAACATCTCCGCAACTTCATTGCACTCAGCACACACTTTAAACGAGCTATATCTGCTGCTTGCAGTGTCAATACGGTGACAGTTAACATCACGGCCGAGTTGTTCAGTTAGATATTCGGACAGTGTCTCAGCATCAAGGTCTGGCGAGAATTGCCAGATCTGTTTGAACTTTCCTCAAACAGATACCGTTTGATGAAAGTTATGCCTTCAGGCTACAATAAAGAATCCGTCTTATGGTGTGTGATTAAGGGAAGACAGAGTACACTTCCCCTAAGATATACAGCGGGGGATCGACTGTTTCATTTTAATGATTTTTCAAATTTCCAGCTGACTTTAAGATGCCTTTGCTTTTGTTCTGATAAAAAGCTCTGTTCAGACATGGTGGCAAGCTTCTTGTTAAGGGACAGCTATTACATGTGTCATTGTATAACGCCTTGACACAGCCTATTACTGTCATATTGTCCCACACACTATCACCAATCATTCTCAAGAGCCCCCTGCAAGTCCCGCTCTGACCCTAAATAAAGCCCTCTTTTACCTCTTTCATTTGGTTGTTGGCTATATTGCTCCACAGCCCTGACAGTAAGGAGCGGGCTGGGACTGGCAGACAAAATGGGATGGCTAACTAATAACTAGCTCCTCTACAAACACAAGCTGTGCAGCATGAGGGAATGCATCCTGAACCACGAGGGTTTACACTGTGGGAATGGGCTGAGGATTACAGATGGTGGCCTGTCAGACGAGACGCAGCAGGTGAGAGGGGCCAACAAAGTTGTGAGCGCTAGGGCCGCATCAGGAAGACCTTTTGAGGTTAATTGTTCCCAAGAGAAGCAATAAACTGCCAAATTATTTTTGTCCCAACCACAACAGCCAACTAATTATCAGCTACTACAATCTACCACCAAAACATAGAGACACTTTGGACAGCCAATTAACTATTAAAAGAAAATTAAAGCTTGACAGACTTTATAACTTTCTGATTAAACAGCCTAATGGGCAAAAGCACAATTCCCTTTAATACAGCAGTACAGTGGGATAATCTGCCCACAAATCTGAAACAGAGAATTTCCCAGAGCCAGTGGCGGCGCCAGGGTATGGCTGGGGTAGGCTACAGCCATACCAAGAAATGGCTTAGCCCCACCTTAGCCCCACCATGAAAAGTGATGTTAAAGTAAGCAAATTAAATTAAATAATAAGCAAAATGCTAAATGTTGAGAACACGGATTGCGAAAATATACGGTTCGTGTCCACAACACACAAACTGATCCTGCTGTAACAACAAGTGCACGTTACTGATGCAATATGGTTGAGACCATTCGGGGTTATGCTAGAAGAGGGGTGCAAGGAATAGTCTAAGTAATAGGGGAGTTTTATACACTAAAGGTGTGGAAATTCTCTGGCGTTATAATATCAGCACGGCCGCGGTCAGATCAAAATACCTCTGAATGCAATTTGAATAGACCTACAGCCAATCAGAGCAACGAAACGTTGGGTCTGCGTCATGCATTACTGATTAAGATTAGTCGGAACCGCCATTCAGTATCCCCATTGGATCTTCAACGTGTGCTACCATACGTCACGTTCACAGAACACAAATGTGCCGTTTTATTTCATACAGTTCCATTTTGATTGAGACAGGGAAATAATCTAAACCTCACGCGTGGCGTTTCACTGTCAAGGGGAGCGTGTATGTAATTGCATTGCAAATACTGACTTGAGCCCCACCACTGTATGGGTTAGCCCTACCATAGATTACTCAACAAAAATACCCTGGCGTCGCCACTGCCCAGAGCACTTTTGAAGTGGTATTAAATAAATTGTTATAAAGGACCATGTAGCGTATTCATTTTCTATCTTAAACGTTTTTTTGTCTTTGATTAGGATGAGAAGAGCATATTGATGTAGCTACCCTGCTATTTATATGTATATGTTGACTGTTTTGTCTGCACTTGCTTTCTTGTTGCTTTTGTCTTGTTTTGTGCAAGAGAATCCCAATAGAAATAAGCCGTTTTTCCATCTTTGATTGTTAAAATAATGTTATGATTACAGTGCAATTGTATGTGTTTTGTTAATTGCCAAATACATACAATAATCATCATTACATTTGCGTCAAAAAATCCGCAAAGCAGCTCTGTGTGAATCAGTTTTTTGTGCATTAGCGTAGATAAGATAACCACCTGAACAGGAGATGTATAACGTGAGGTGGGGGGGAGTTAAGAAGGAGTGCACTTGTCCTAGAAATGCTCTATGTCAGTTTAAAAATACTTTGAATGCACACTTCTGAACAGTTTGGCACGTTTACCAGCAGAGGCTGCAGCCGGAAAATCACGACATTTACCGGGAGACTTTAAATACACAGTAACACCGCACACATGGAATGACATCATTCCCATCTTTGCTGCTAAAAACAGTCCACTGGTCCACACAGTAAGTTGTTGTGCTCTTTCTTAACTCGGCCTCCCAGATGCTGACCCTCAGAGGACGACAAAGACCCATGTCTGAAAATAGTTGGCCTAGATGAGGGGAGCTCGAGGCCACGAAACACATGCAGAAGTTGCAGTATGTTGTGTTCTGTCTTTATATAATCCAATTAGAGTTAAATGATAATCAGAGAGTGGCGAGGATTAGAGGCGGCTGCAGCCGTACCCCGGTGGCGGATCAGCAGCACCTGTGAATGACTCACTCCTCGGAAGCGATTGCCTCCCTCTGAGAGCAGCATTCAGCCACATACTGTAGTGAAGCAATTTAGGATCATTACCGGCATACATTAAACTATATCAGACCACTTAGAATGAGGATTGGGGATGAGGATTTACATATTAAAGACTGATCATATTCACTGTATAATAACACCTCTGCATGAGCATGGCTCGGCGTGCCAAAGACTTTTTCCATATTCTCTAGCTATAAGATGTTCTGCGCTACTCATGTGTCTCAAAATGGAAGCTTGAGGTGTTTTCATAGCCGTGTTTGTGTGTTTTATGTTCCCAGCTCTTACCTCTGTCAGTGTCGTAAAGGTAGACAAACTTCTCCCACTTGTAATGGTTCAGCAGACTGAGAACAGCCCCTCGCAAACCGGGTCTCATCTGGATGACAAACTGCACGTCTGCGTCGATGGGGAAGCTGGGAGTAATAAAGGAGGTGTGCAGCGCCCCGCAGAAGGAAGTCAACGTGTTCATGGACTTCCTGTCGTAGAAGCCCAGGATGGCGTAGACTCCGCGGGAGAACTGGGAGCAGACTGGGAACAGGGACAAAGAGTAGGTTAAGGTCAGGGACACAGTCCAAACCGTCATTTATGATCAGCTATGCCTTCAGTCAGGAGGGGGAGACCAACAGCACAAACTGACCCCTCAAACAAAGCTACGGTCAAAATGTCACAACATATTGAAAGTGAAATCAGCTGAGTCCACTGATGGTAGGGGGAAAAACTTGAATGCAAGGTGGAGATGTGGGAGTATCCATAATGGCATTAATCTTCAGAATGAAGCAGCGGCGATCTGAATACATTTGTGCCATGTGGGAAGTCTGCTCCCCATGGCCATGCTCTGATGCCCACTGCCCTTCACTTCTCCTTGGTCTAAATGCAACTGCTTGGGTAATCAACTAGAAATAATGGGGGCATTGGCCACAGCTCTTAATGGACAAATACCCTGAAACATGAGCATGCAAATGTGCAGGCGCTGGGCTGTGCTGCAGTATAAAAGATTTATAACAAGCCCTATCTGCTGCCATCTGCGGGCCCATGGAAATGAGCTCTGTGAAACCGCCATAAACGAACTAGACACTTCGTCTTACGTCTTAGGTGGTAACTATTTTATTTTATTTGTACATAATAAATGCTATTATTAACGGCAGGCAGGATATGACCCTTGCCTTAATGGTAGTAATAACTGAAGCAAATGTTGGTCAAAGCAGTACAGCCGCTCTGATGGTCCTTATTTCTCCTCATTAGAACACAATCTAATGTTTAATGCTCATTATTTAAAATCTAAGTTTGATTACGATGATATAATGTTTTGAGGATATATAGGTTGGAAACCATGCTGGAACATACTGTATGAATTTCTGATAAATGTTATGCTTAAAAGATTACTGATTTTGAATTTCACTCAACAATGTAAGATTCATGGTCAAATCGTGTTCAAATTGATGAAGCAGAACCAAACTAAACTTCCTTTTTATTCAAATTGTAGGCAAACCGTGGGCCCTCATTACCCACAATGCAATACAATCCATTTACAGTTTGCCTTGATATTCAGGTGTGTTATTTTATAAGGTGAGGATGAGGAGCAGACTTCAGAGGGCTGGTTAAATCACTTCTTCCTAACTCCACACCTACAGATCGTTGTAATTGTTGTTGGTAAAGAAATTATTAAATCACATAAGGCTTTATCATCCAATTATTGAGTCAAT
Source organism: Gymnodraco acuticeps (assembly GCF_902827175.1). Taxonomy (NCBI): domain Eukaryota; kingdom Metazoa; phylum Chordata; class Actinopteri; order Perciformes; family Bathydraconidae; genus Gymnodraco; species Gymnodraco acuticeps. The sequence continues at coordinate 1,925,290 of NW_022992150.1, read as the reverse complement.
TCACATTCTGATAGTGAGCTGATTTTTTATTGGACATTTGCTAAATTGAAGTATTTGGTATTTATGGGTTTATCACTACTTGAAATAATAATTCCAAAGATTTTCATTTGTTAAGTTACTACTACCCATCGCCCATGAGCTAACACAATCACTAATGAACAGCTGTGATTTCTCCATGTGATCAGTTTGGGTTCAGGTGGTTTATAGCTTTCTTCAGTCATCTTTCATTCTTTTACTTGACTATTACTCCATCCCTCCATTCTAACAGCCTTCTACTCAGCACACAGATCAGACCTGCTGGTGTAACTACTAAACAAGCAGAGGCATCCACAGAAATAAAACCTGCACCTGCTTGGTGTGAAAGATGATGCTGTTATGGAGGCCATGCCTGCACCAGTGTTTTTTTCCCTGACAGACAGTTTTGTAAGCTTCTTTTTAAGGACTCAATAGCCCTTTCATAAACAGTTAAATAGGTCTACTCCTTCTAGACAGAAAAAGTGGATGATCTTATCAGTTTCTGATTCAGCAGGCTTCAAGGTATAGCTCTCTCAGTGGATAACATTATTCAACAACACGAATCCTCCTCAAATGATAGATTCACACATTTCTTCTGCAATATTATGCTTGTGTTATCCCAAAAGAATAGCGGGCAAAAACACTCCTTCAGGTCATCTAATATGTATCCAATCTATTATCTAGATTGGAAGTATAGCTCAAGGTTAAACAAGTTGACAGCCTGTTCTGCTAGAGGATTAATTAAATCATATATTTGGGCTCATGAAGCAGTAAACACTAGTCAACATCAGTACATTCCCCTGGTCATGGTCAGCAATGAAGATACGCATAATTTATTTTATTACAGAGGGGAAGAGCAGCTATGTTTTTCCACTGAGGGCTCTGAGTATTTCTGTTCAGAATACTAACGCGCCTTATACTGTATGCATGATTAATATCCAACTTGAAAAATCGACCTCTCTTTATTTTCCAAACACTTCCATCTGATTTCTTCAATCATCTAACAACACATCACTGCTGTTTCAACTGTTCTCCCTCATCTATTTGTTCTTCTTCATCTCTTGCCAGCTACTCAAACTTAGTATATACAGCAGCTCCTGTCTTATGAATTCCCTTAACTTGGGGCTTTGCAGCTTTGAGGGTCTCTCCTGCAGACAGCTGCAGAATCTTCTTTTAAATCTATCATAAAACTCGCTGATGTAGGGGTGAACCTGTGGTGTATGTGCACAGCAGAGCCGAGCCTACAAAGGACATTCGTAAAGCTCCATTGCTGAGAGGGAAGGAGAGCTGCTGTCCTTGAACTTGCATGTAAGAAGGTGATTATAATAAAAAATAATAAAGGAGGACACACACTGACATGGGGAGGTGAGTTGTCTTGGACTGAGTCACTGGTGAGAGCCTTGGGGTGTGGACAAGGTAAGGACAAGGACTTTTTTTGTGACAATTACAAATAACCAGTTTCTTCGTGTGCTGCTGCCTGGTGGGAAGTTGTTTTTCCGCTGCTGTCTGAGAGCAGTGCCTGCAGCAATACTAAAGGGGGCAAGAGCAGCAGGACTTACTGAGGACGTGTTGGTCTCAGCCACATGGGAATACCTGTCCTCCTGTCCCAGGGTCACAAGGAGGCACAGGACAAAACACAACATGCCTCTGCTGTGCCAGAATTACCAACCTATAAAAGATTAGCTAGAAACTAGAAACACTGACTATATTCACCAACTATAGAAGGAGCTCTGCCTTTGAGCATGAACACCATTCAAATCCATTCAAAGCTGTACACAAAAAATCCTCATATACACTTTAGATGTGTTATGTAAAGCCTCTTGAATGCCCTTGAGCTCAAAAACATTTGAATGACTTTTGCATTCCAACATATAAAAGCATGAATCACTGAACAGACTAAGACGCACAGCCATACGAGCGGCTTCGTGATCGTGAGGAGGCTGGACATTGGGGCTTTGAGCAAAATGCTAAAACTAGCATGCTAACATGACTAAATCACAAATACAGTGCTAACGATTGGATGTGAAGCAGGTGTATGATGAGCCTGATCTTAGTTAGGCATGTTAGCATGTTAAAGTTGGCTCTTTAGCACCAAAAAAATAAAACCAAAGTATAAGACAAATTGAAAATGTGACCTTCTGATGGCGCACACGATATAAAGTCAGAGGGTAGCCAAAGTTATTAGTATTAATCGTGAGGGGGACATGAGTTTGAATGGCACATTAGACAATAGTTGTTCAGTGTTTTGCCTAAAGCCAAACATGTCAATCATGGAGATAAAGGAAAAAGTCAGGGATCAACAAAGTCTTTAGAATAATTCAGGAAGCATTCATGTTTGGTCAAAATTGCATGTCAACCAATCAAGAAGTAGTTGAGATATTTCAGTCTGGTTCAAAGTGTTCGACCAACAAACAATCATGATGATTGAAAGACACTGATTTAATTTGAACCTCAGAGAGGTGAAGAGTTTTAGAGGAAAAAGCTAACAAACCTACAACCTAGCAAATGTAGATGTAAATTAGCCCTTCCATACCAGAACGAAGTAGAGACAACACACTGCAGCACAGGTTTAAGTCTCTTTGTAAAGCTAATACACAGACAGTCTCATTTTAGTACTGATGCCTCTATTTTACCTACATAAGCAAACTAGACCATTAGTGAGAACATTGGCTATTTTCTGCCTCAAAGTTGAGCAGTGAGTAGTATGTTAGGGAAGTTTACAGTATATTTGATGTTGTATTTTTTGGTCATGGCTGAAACTGGGCAAGAATCAGAAAAAATCTAATAAAGCTAAAAAGGACTGTGCGAAAGGTGAAAGCATTCAAAACCGTGTTGGTCTTCTTCCTACTAGACTGGCATGTAATATGTTTATTTTATTTGTGAAATATTGTTTCATACTATAAATGTATTAGTTTAGTTTATTTATTTTTTTCGAGCGTGTAAAACTAAAGAAAATACAAATGAAACAAAAGGTGATACAGACATGATACAGTAATATACAAATGAATGCAATAACAAAACAAAACATTTAATTAATAATTGAATAATCTGTAGTATCTTTGTCTGATATCAATAAACAACAAAGCTTTAGCTAATAACAAGTCCGAGAAGGGGTCGGAAGAAGTTTACACTTATTTAATCCGACCCCTTCTCCCTTTTTTTTTTACATCTTAATATATGTTAACATACAATATAAATGTATACTTATAATCTTGAATAATTTATTTAATCATTCATATAATATATACAGGCAAGTTAGGAGAATGGGCTCTATATATTTATATATATGTACATATGTATACACAAATTCATTCAAATTACAATGTCAAAGTCATACCGTCATGTTTAATTTATGTCCTGTCACACTGCGTCTTCCATCAGGTTTCATGTAAACCATTAACCCCTGATGTCTCATGTGTTATGTAACCTCCGCAGGATTTACAACTGTATAAATAACTAAGGACTATAAATCAAGGTGATCCATTTTTCCTTCACGACACAAAGATTGTCTCTACCCTAAGCCAGTTCACTACTACTTTCTGCTTATTCCTGCAAAAACCAACAATATCGCCATAGGGTATTAATAGGTGTAGGGAAAATGTTGAGTCAAAAGGAACCAAAAAGTAATCAAGATCTCTTTCCACTTATGTTTTAAATAAGATTTTAAAATGAGACAGCTTTACTAGGCTGGTCCGAGGATGCCGACAAATCTAGGAAATGTGCTGACTGAGAGACACTCAGCAGATTCTGTGTTTGCCCGTCGTCTGAGTGATGATTTGCTGGGTCAGAACACACAGCAATACCTCTCCTGTTATTCCAGGTAACACGCCTCATATTCTTTCTGCCAGCAACTATTAAGTGTGTCAGCTGGACAGGAAGTGCAGGGATGTTGTGGGAATATCTCAGGACCCTGTTTGTGTACGACCACACAGTGGGGCGCAGGTGTTGCCAAACGTTATCACAGCTGTCTACTGAGGTTTCCATCAGAATTTAGATTCACTAATTCAAAAAAATTCTGTTTCTGCTTCACGAGAGGAACGGAGGGGGTCTACATCTCCCAGCATGCACTTGGCAATACAAAAGGTTGGATAAACACATGAAATAAAACACTTTTGTTATTTTATTTATTGGAAACTAAATATATTCTGTAGATTAGTCCTGATCTGCATGCTGAGATTGTGAAAGGCAAACCCATTCAACTTTAATTTTGTATTGCTTGTAATACAGGAAAACCTAAATAATGTATAACCATCGTAAGTATAGTTTATGTTTTTATTCACTTAATGTCAAATTCTAAGCATTTCTGTCCTGTGCCAATCCAGAAAATCCTCCAATAACTTCCACATGAATCCATTAGAGTGTTTGACCTTTAAGAAAGCGGTAAATCAAAAGATTTGTTCCATTACATTTGGAGATTTTACTCGGGGAGAGAATATGTAAGTTATGATGTAGGACAAACCTTAACGTCCTTTTCTCATTTCCATGTTTAAGTCAAAACAAATAGTATAATTCATTACAATGCAATCTAAAGCATAACTCTAGAGTGAAATTAACTGTGAAATGGATATTCAGTTGCATTCATTGTGGTAGGTAAACACATACATTTGAGCTGTGTTTACCAATTTTACCATTTCAGCTTTGGCAGGCCATCAGTTAGCACTTATCCCAAAATACAGCTAACACTGAAGCGAATAACGCAATATTGAAAGCAGTTGAAGCATGAGGAAAGACTAAGAGATAACCAAACTCATTAACATGGCTAATAAAAACTAGATAATTATTACATTATGCATTAAATGAGCTTTTGAGTAGAGCTTCTTCACAGCATCTCATTTAGTTGGCACTTAATTCTACTGAAAGGCTTGTTTAGACACGCTTGTATAATTTCCCCATAAAATCAAAGTAAATGTTTGCTGTAAAATGAAAATCTGACTTAAAGCAAAGTGCACCAGGGTTTAAATGATCTCTGTGTTATGACATTCAAGCGTTCACATTTGAATCCGCATTACGGCCTGCATTGTTGTGCAATTCATCCCAGTTGACCAACCGCAGAGAAAGCAGAGGGCATAAAGGGACTGAAGCTTGAGAAGGTGTTTCTCCTCAGGCAGTGCAGCTACATGTTGGCAGGAATTCCCTCTTCTCTACAGATTACAGCTTTGTAGAAGCGCACATTTTCCAGCGGGTTACCCCCAGCAGATACTCATTATACGCAAAGAGCGGGGCAAATCTGTTGGATTAGCCCTAATCTGAGAAATAGGACTGGATTCAGCCCACATGCTAAAAGAATACGAAATGTACAGCAGAGATACACAGACACGGCCTGTGGCTACTGGAGTCTTGTATTGGAAGAATAAACTTTAATATTTCACTGCACGTAGGGAAATAAGAGCTCTGCTAACACTACACCTACACATGCTTTGCATATACTGAAAAAAACCTCATCCAAGGACCACAATCACAGGAGACAGAGGAATACAACACACTCTATTTCAAAATGTGGTATTGCTGCAATGCTGCAGAAGACACTGGGACATGAAAAATACATCAAGAAAAGGAGAAGTGGAAAATCCTATGACTCTGTATGCACAGTAGTTTCAATTAACTATTCAAAACAGCAACATTCTTCATCTAATCCATGAAATTCATTGATTTTAATGGATTACAATGAATTATAGAACAAAACTCTCAACCTTTTCACAATTCATTAACTCTAATCATGTGGTGTTCATTCTTGTAGGATAACACGACATAAATGTGTCACTATGGACATAAAATATTATTAAATATGAATATTAGTATCTCGGGGTCTTGTTCTCGAGTGAGGGAACAATGGAGCGTGAGATGGGCCGGAGAATCGGAGCAGCGGGAGCGGTACTGCAGTCGCTTTACCGCACCGTTGTGACGAAAAGGGAGCTGAGCCAGAAGGCAAAGCTCTCTGTCTACCGGGCCATTTTCGTTCCTACCCTCACCTATGGTCATGAAGGATGGGTCATGACCGAAAGAACGAGATCGCGGATACAAGCGGCCGAGATGGGTTTTCTCCGCAGGGTGGCTGGTGTCTCCCTTAAGCCCTTGTCACACTGTCCCGAAATTGACACCCGATGGACACACGAATATGGAATTGTGAATTTCGCACGAAGATGGCCCCGAACCACACACGAAGGCAACATTTACATTACATTTAAGACATACAACTGCAATGAAAGTACCAAAACAATTATGTTACAGTACTATGATACTGTACTGATATCTTCAGACTTTGTTCTTTACTTTATCCGTCGTTATATGTAGAAAATATTACGTTTTCTCCGTAATGTTGTTTCCATAACAACAACAACTTCCTGTCAACTGTCCTTCAAAATAATATATTATATCCTTTTTAGTTTCACAGAACACAAATTGGGTTATTTACATAATATATTTACATGATTTTGTTGTGCAATAAAACAACACGATGGACATACGATAAAGCAAATGTTCAAATTCGGCTGTGATCGTAGCAACATCGGGCCATTCGTGAGGGCATCTTAAGCCTTCGTATGACCGCCGGTGGAGTTTCTCAGGCTCCGGCAGCAACTTCGTGAGCGGTGGCAAAATCTTTGGCATGCCAAAAAATTGCCGAAGGACCTTGCGAAGGTTCATTTTCGTGTTGAATTCGTGTGTCAATGTTGCCCTTCGTAAGGCCATCGTGAGGGCATCTTGTTATCATCGGTGCCATCGGGCATTCGCCCCGATCAGAGTGAGGGCGAATGCCCGATGATAACACGAAGATGACACGATTTGACAAGATGCCCTCACGAGTGCCTTACGAAGTTGCCGCTCACGAAGTTGCTGCCGGAGCCTGAGAAACTCCACCGGCGGTCATTCGATGGCTTAGATGCCCTCACGAATGGCCCGATGTTGCTACGATCACAGCCGAATTTGAACATTTCCTTTATCGTGTGTCCATCGGGTGTCAATTTCGGGACAGTGTGACAGGGGCTTTAGGGATAAGGTGAGAAGTTCGGTCATCAGGGAGGGACTCGGAGTTGAGCCGCTCCTCCTTCGCGTCGAAAGGAGCCAGTTGAGGTGGTTCGGGCACCTAGTTAGGATGCCACCTGGGCGCCTCCCTAGGGAGGTGTTCCAGGCACGTCCAGCTGGGAAGAGACCAAGGGGTAGACCTAGGACCAGGTGGAGGGATTATATCTCTTCGCTGGCCTGGGAGCGCCTTGGGATCCCCCAGTCAGAGCTGGTTGATGTCGCCAGGGAAAAGAAAGTTTGGGGCTCTCTGCTGGAACTGCTACCCCCGTGACCCGACCACGGATAAGCGGGAGAAGATGGATGGATGGATGGATGGATGAATATTAAATGATTGAGATTTTAATTGTTTCTTTTTCATCTAAATTCAAATTCACTGAAGCACTTGATTTTGCTTTTTTGCATTCAACAGCTGAGCTCGTACAATGTATCAAAACCAACGAAAACAGCGCCTTCTAAATTATTCACTGCCCCAATGGCTTTTTTTGGTTTTCTCTTATTCTTTTTAGTTAACAACTTTTTGTCCTTGCATGATCTCAGGTAACATTTAGTGAATAGCAGCAGAACTATCAGCGGCAGCCTGCCTGAAGGACGTTGTGTAAGACTGCAACACAGCGCTGCAGCATCACTGTAGCTTGTCAGTAGTCATCACCGTCGCTGCGTTATGGCGCTGACATGTACGCACATGCTGAGGCACAGGATGAAAGACTAACCGCACACAGCTCTAGCAGATTGCCCCCAGACCCTTTTTCATAATATTCGGCCCTTTTACATTACATTAACTCGAGGTTAAGCAGATATGAGAGAACAATGCTATCAGTTTTTTCTGTAAGCTTTCTTGTCTTCAGCTAACTGATATTTTAAATTCTCAGTTGTAGTTGTGACCATTTCCTTGGCATCGGTACAAATAAAGCTATTGCATTTATGCTGCACGTTGACCCATGAGTGTTAGGATGCCCTACAGCAATACACCCTATACGCTCTTATTAAACTAAGGGTCAAACAATGTGTTCATGTCAGCGAAAGTATCAGTTAGTAAACGTCATTGCCTGCAAGGGTAATGTTGGTTAAGTTAGATACAATTATTTTTAAAAGACGTTTTTATCATGCTTCCCAATGAGGACGCCATGACAAATCTGAGGATGAGTGCTTATCAACTTGGGGCGGGTCATACGAACTGACAGGACTCTGGCTGCAGTAGCAGGAAGATATATTTATCTGAGCGCCGTGAGATAAAATGACATGCTTTTGGGTAAGTCTCGTTCTGTTCAAGGGCTCACATATTGAAAGGATCCATTCGGGTATTCAAGCGACACACAAAAATCCAAGATGTCTGGTTGTCCAAATATCGAGATAGGGAATATGTTTTTCACATTTAGGCTTTGCACTGTTTTTGCTTCCCTTGCGACATCACTGACTGATGCTGGTGAATAAAATACAAATGGTTTGGAAAATAATGTAATGGGTGTGTCCTCTGTACACATTTATTTCTGTGGTCAGAGTGTGAACTAAACTATCATGCAGAGCGCTCTCCCTCGGGCCAAACACTTAGACAACCTTGTCTCTGTTGCTCATGCATCATTCATGACTTGTCGGTTTAAATGAGTTCTCAGAGTTATGATGGATTTAAGGTTGTTATGGTCTGTTTGGTTATGGTCCAGCACGTTTGTTTTACTACAGTGACTACAGCAACATTTGTGTAAAGCATTGCCTAATTGACATTTACTTTAGGACATTACAATATTTCAAATGCTCTAATGATCTAACAAAAAACAAAAAATCCTCTGATGTGCTTTTTTGTTGTTTCCAGAAACCTTGAAAGCTTCTGAACTGTTTGAGTTGTTCTTCCAAATCGTACTAATTAAGGCTAGACACTACAAACAAAACATAGCTAATGCTCAACTCTGAAAATGTATCTGAATGTTCTTCTTTCAGAAAAGTGGAAAGAAAACATCTCAAATACAGATCTGTATATTTCTCCTACATCTACTAGTTAGGTTTAGGGTTAGCATTAACTTTTGCATGATTTGCCTATTTATGATGAAATATCATATTTTATAGTTTAAATCCTTTTCAACTGTAGTGTCCACCATTAGGAATCCCTTATATCATGTAATTTTACCAGAAATAATCCCATTTCTCTGTTATTTTAAGAGTTGCTGTCAGGCAGATGTCATTACCTTTAGACCGGAGCAAGTCAGCTGTTTTTCCCTGTTTTCAGTCTTAATGCTTGCTAAGCTTTATTTAGCATACATAAATGAGAATTAAATCAATATTCTCATCTACAGTGACTCTTGGCACAAAGCCAATATGCTTGTTTCACAAAATGTATATTAAATTCTCTAAATAATCTTGGCCTATTGAATATTACACCATTAGAGTTAATCCCTCATCCAGAGCCATCTATGAGTAATATGACTTTCACACCAAGGGAAGGTGATCCTTTGTTTCTAAAAGCACATCTTATATGTTGTTTGAATGACACATTAAAAATGTTAATGTGCCGATGTACAGTATGCTGCTTCTTCTGTAGTCCCTGTCTGCACTATGCAGATAACAAAACATATTATGATGGATTCAAGCAAACCTTTTTACTTAATTTGCATACAACTGTCCTTATTTGGACACAGCTCATGATTCAATGTGTTCACCACTGTCTTAATAATACAAAAGAAGAAGAGGAGGAGGAGGAGGAGATCTGGCTACGTAAACGGGTCTATGCTGCATCAGTAGGACTGTCCGTTGCCTACACAGTGAAGTGCTCTAACATTAGCCTCTGTCTGAGCAGCATCACACTGGTGAGTGAGTCACAACAGAGGGAGGATAGGTGGCTATAATAAACACGTTAATAAGAAACACACTGTCATAATGAGATTGGTAAAAAAGGTTCAGTAAAAGGTTCATTTTTGGAAAGAAAATGCTCTGAGCAGATTCATGCTTCCTCTTTAGACAAGTTAAGAGGATAGTCTTTAAAAGTGCATGATGTGGCTTTAAAAAAGAAATGTTTACGTTGCTTGACAACTTCTGATGTAACTACATTAAAGACAGTATAAGAAGTGAATGTATTTACGGTGACATATCAATTGTTGCATGGACAACAGTTTTGAACCTCACATTTTGCTCTTTGGTTTCTGGATGTTCCCATGTATTGGTCGCCAGAGGTGATTCAAGAGAGAGGAGCAATGTACTACCAATGCAGAAAAATACATTTTAGGCAAATAAACTGTAAATAAATGTCCATGAACTGAAAATTCACAGTGAAAGAAAACACCTAACTGGACAATCACATGGTCAAACCGCCCTAAAGCATAAGCTGCCCTAACGCTTATTGCACAGAAATACTCAAATGACCAAATAACACTGAAAAACTTGAACAAACTGATCAACCTCAATTTCTATTCAGTTTGAGGCCGAAATTCCAACGACCACCACAGGCCGATAAGAATCTGCATCAATAGGACAATAATTTACAAAAGGAACTTCATGCTGTATTAAAGAAGACTTGTTACTAGTGATTTAGAAGATGGGTCAACTTCTCATTGACTTCTTTTTGGAACCAGTGGTCCTTCTGGCTATTTAAAATAAATCAGATTTAGGGCACATCCATCACTTTTCAGATCTGGACAAGCATTTTATGTGAATGTAAATTAGTCTGATAATTAAATGTACATTGAGTAACTGCTTTGAAATGAAGATGTGAATGATCTGTTCCCGCTGTCTGCCCCGGCGCCGAATCCAAACATGATGAACCCAGATGAACTTGTTGTGACTCCTCCCTTATTGCCCAGCCAGGCACACAACTCTGTCTCCGCTCTCTCTTCCTGCCCTGACCTCAGTCTAAATTAATATAACCTTTCCATTTGTGCATTTATGCACACAATCTGTCCAGGCCCGGGGCAAGGTGTCACATCAATACTTCCTGCAGCTTCACTCCAGCTAGACACAGATTGGTGAGATAATAAACACAGCAGCACAGGGAAGTTCTCTTGGTCAGAATCAATTCAATCAAGTTGCAATGATTGGAAATAGTTTGCCGCAATATTTCATTGGGAACAGGTTTGTTTGTTTTTAACGTTCTAAGCTGCTATGTAAGCATCAAAGTGACGATTCAGCATCTCTGGCCAAGGGGAAGTTGGAGAACAGCCATATATTAGAAGAGAGGGACTGGGATAGAGAAAATGAAAGCATGGTGAGAATTGATTTTTCCATACTGGAGAACAAACTGGACACACACAAAACACACACACACACACACACACACACACACACACACACACACACACACACACACACTGTACTATAGCCTCACCTATTGATCCACACTGCCAATAGTCATTTGCCATCAGGGATTTGTAACAATCATTATAAACTGACCCGGCTGGAGGACAGCGGCGTTTTCCTGCTTTATTCCATTCAGGATCCGCACAACAAACACAACAAATCAGCTCGGGCAAGAAATAAATACTCTCATCTTTTCAAATTATTATTAGATTAATTGGTTCGACACAGAAGTGGAAGTTTTGTAGACAATCCCGAAGATAACAAGCAATACGCAGACTTAAAATCGCAGCCACTTGCTAATCTAATCAGAATGAACAATGTGAGCTGAAGGAAAGCACAGCAATGACTAACTGTCTATCTTGTCAGAATAGAAATGTGTCAAATCATAATCATCACATCCATTTGTTACATCAACACCTGACAGGGAAGCAGGGCATTATGCAATCCAGACTACTAAAATAAGAATGATGGAGCTTGGTGCTCAACCCATGTCTTAGTCACAAGCTGGCCAGGTTGCTATTCATAATGAGCGGCTCGCTGGTCTTTTTCAACAGGGAAGCATCTAGCTTATCTTGCTTATATTAATCCTCCTGATTATGCAGTTTGTATTCATTCCTTTAAGAAAAAAAATGTTAAGCTTCTTTCCAAAACAATGGATTTACTCCAGGTTTACTCAAAGAGACAAAGAATCCCGGTTATGTTCTGAATCTTTAAAGTGCACAATCAAAATCAGACAGTAATTGCTTTAATAATTCAAAAGGCCTCTATTTTAACTGTTTAACTGATTAATACATAATTACATTGATTATAATAAGCACAGACTAATTTAAAATAAAAATGTGTTTGAGATACAGTATTTGGAGGGCGTATATTTTAAAGGATGTAATATGTTTTCACAGATAGATCTATGCAATGCACACTGATATTGACTTTTGCCCCTACACCCAGTGTACTAAAATCAAAATAATGTTAAATCCAATAATGCAGTATTTATGAGCATGCATGTGAACATAGCTGGAAATAATATTCTTTGGGCTATTATGCCTAATCATTTTCATTTGTCAGGTGATTCATTCCAAAATAATTATTCAAATATACTGGAAATTTGTAAATATGGTTATCGAGATACAAAACAAACTACCTAATATCAGAATATTAGATTGTATCCATAACGCCCAGCTCTATTCCATACGATGACTTCTTGGAAGTTGTGATAACAATAAATATAATAACTAAGAAGCATTATCCTATAATATCAATGCATATCCAAAGACAAAGTATGGGTAAAGTTGACTGGAGGGGAAACAGCTCAAAGACACTGTCACAGGAAATGTGTTCCTGGATGACTGATCTTACATAATGTCTTACTTTTGGCCTTTTTTAAATAAAAAACAGCTCCAAATAGAAGATGTTGTTTCTTACACCTCATCTTGAAAGGCCAAGCATGTCATATTCATCTCTTCCTCAGTGACAACTGCTGAAGTGCCCTTGAGCTAAGCACTGACCCCACAGCCACCCCGCTGTAATCACTCAGCACAGCCGTCATTGCAAGGCTGTGGTCGAACTGCGTCAAGGTGTGAGCGCCTAAACCTGCATCTCTCTGCAAATGTCCCCAAGGCTGCTCCCCAACAACTACATCACCTCAACAGCATTTTGGCTTTTTCATCAGAGCCAGGCCCTTGATGTACAAGGCGCAATACTGTTCAATTTTCCTATCTTCTCTGCCCTTTTTCTCACCTTAATAGGTTACACAGCAGTCTCTACGGCAGCTGACAGAGTTAGGAGAGCCGCAGCTGATCCGTAAGCGAAAAAGTGCGGAGTGCAGTTGGTGGGAAGAAGGATAACAAATTAATTCTCCAGGCAGAGCTCGGTGCCCTACATGGCAGAGAAGTGACTGGTAGACCAATTATGAAGCCATCTCACACTCCACAGCCCTTCCTATCGAATCCATCACGTTTGTAGAGATGACTACATGGATTACAGCATGTTACAGTTGATGCAGTAGGCTATTTATACATCCAAAGCTGTGGTAGGAAGAATTTACTCCACTGTGCTGCTAGGTTAACCTTTTGTGATAATTTAAATCATTATCAAAAAGTTGATTTGGACCCAGATAACCTTAATTTGCTTCAAATCTGCAATATACTTTAATTATGGCGATAAATGACGTTTAGGAAGGCTATTTTTACCTTTCAAATATTCGTCAAAAGCTTTATTATCAAGCTGCAAATGTGAAGCTTACTTTGAGGTTATTTAAGTTATAATTATTTTTTTAATCTAACAATTTGCATGATGGAGCCATAGCTACCAGCACAGTACACTTTGTGATTGGCAACCATTATCTGAAGTCACAGCCAGATCCTACAACAACCAGTGTGTTTGTTTTTCCCCACAGTAACCTAAAGTGCTGCTCATCAGCATCTCTGGAATTATTGAATTAATCAGTTTACAAAGTCACCGTGTTTGGCCAATTACAGGCCATCATGCTCCATCAGCCAGCTGGTGAGTTTGGATGGCATGCATGACTGAGGAGTTTGTGCATTAGAGCTAGGCGCTTGGCAGGTGTCTGATATATTTTGTTTTTACAAAGCAATGCATTTTATTCCAACACCATTATTTCAGCTCATAAAAATCTGTGTAATTGTTCTACAGGCATGCCAATAATACACGCATCACCGTGTGTGTGTGTGTGTGTGTGTGTGTGTGTGTGTGTGTGTGTGTGTGTGTGTGTGTGTGTGTGTGTGTGTGTGTGTGTGTGTGTGTGTGTGTGTGTGTGTGTGTGTGTGTGTGTGTGTGTGTGTGTGTGTGTGTGTGTGTGTGTGTGTATCATTACTTCCTGGTACAATTTGAAAAATAGAAATTACATCATCAAAACATTCTCATCAACCAGTTAATAAATAGACAGTGCAACTACTCACAGGCGTGTGTGACAGAGAAGCTGTTGGAGGACTCCAGGTTGTCAACATTGTAAATGAGGTTGAAGGGTTTCTCCGTCGCATTTTGGTTGGTGTTATACAGCTGGACAGCGAACCTGAAGGCGCTGTGCTCCTGCACTGTGGAGCGCATGAACAGTCCACCTATACAGGAAAGAACATGTCACACAGAACAGCTCTTATTCATTCCCAAAACATACTTTTTACTCATGACCAGGCTTATTTATAGTGCCGCACAATTACGCGGTCAAAGGCAGATGAATGATGGGTTACATTTAAGAAAAGAAGGCAAGAAATGGTGTGACCACTCACTAAAAAATGCACTGCAGATACTGAGACGATTTCACAATTTGGCTCAACTCTATTTTTACCAAAGCGCCTACAAACCGCGCAGTATCAAACAACCTTCCGCCTGAATGAGAAGTGCACTTGGTAATGGCTTACGCAAATAACAACTGTCCTCTTCAGACAAAGACGGTACTCAGGAGAATCCCATTGAACTTACCAATGCTGATTTGGTTCGGAAACCCTGCCAGCGAGTCCCCCCCAAAATACAAAAAGACAAGCAGTGTCGCTATGGTGCGATGCCACATTTTTCTCCGATAAGTGAAATGAACTCCTGGTACTGATGTGGCAGAAGGAGAGCAGGCAGCACCATGTACACGGGCTGGTACGCAAAGAAATCCACAAGATGCGGCGGACGGGTCTCTCTCTCACTCACCCACGTTGAATGTGTGCCAGCGCAACTGCAGCACCAGCCTATGCTGCTGCTGCTGCTGCTGCTGCTGCTGCTGGGAAAAAACCTATAAAGCCACTGTTTTATCTCAAAGATGGTGGTGGCGGAGGAGAGAAAAAAATTGGATCTTCTCACTGTGGATAAGGACAACTGAAATGGGCCAGAGAGAGAGAAAGATGGAGAGGGAGTGCGCGGGAGGGAAGGAGCGAGAGAGAAAGAGAGAAGAGGGAGGGAGGGGAAGAGAGAGGGGGGGGGGCGTTTATCAAACTTGGTCTGACGTTGAATTATAATAAGAGCAGCCTCCCGTCTTCCTCCTCACGTCACTGCAGAGTTGGTGCGCGAGGCGATGTAGCCTCTGCTGGGGTTTTGGTGTGCGTGGCGCAAAGGCAGAGCAGCACACACCAGCATCTTAGTATGGACCAATAGTAGACTGCTGACTTGGGAGTGTGCAATTAGTTTCTTTATGTCTATCCATCTAACTATCTATCTATTTGTTCTCCGATTAGTATTTTCTTCTTCCCTCTCATGCAGCAGTCCAACCACTAGTCTAATCTTAGGCTGTCCCCTGCAGGTGTTTGAGTGCAGAGTAACTGTGTATGTGGAAATTAATGCACTGGTTTATCACGGTTTAATCACTGGTTACCAAATGGCCTCACTAATGCTATTGATTTGAATACTAATTGACTTACTTTTTATCCAAGAACCATCATGCTGTAGGGTTTTCCTCAGTGGAAAACACTGATTTAAAAACAAACCCCAGTGGCACAAATCATTTTTATAATCATGTGTTCAGTTCATAATTGAGATTGTGATAGGGACAGGTGACCACCATATGCAACACAACACAGTTAATGTCACTGTTAAGAGCCTGTGAATTTCCCTGTTTCCATCTTTACTCACATTTCGTAAAGAAACTGCGCATTAGCCAACACCTCCAGCACCTCCAGCACCTCCATCACCTCCATCACCTCCATCACCTCACGTGGGGATTTCCAGGTAATGTGACCTTAAAACGTACTGATGCCAGACAAACTTGAGCTCTATGAAGAGGTAGATGCTATTCTTCTAAGGCAGTACAGCCTGGTTTGGTTCACAAATTCACAGTTTTTTTTAACCTCTTGGAATTTAGAGCACTGAAGCTGTATTTACTTCAGTCTGAATCAATAGCCTGTAATATGTGCTGCCTGTTGTAAAAAATATATAAAGCACCGCCAGAGTAAGTTCACAGCAGTTCTTCAGTCTTTGACATTTCATTATGCTTTTTATTATACTTTAGGACACAATTTAAATCACTTTCTGGGCTCCGTGCTGCAGAGTAATGTGATATGAATAAAGTTATTGAACTACAATTCTTAAAAGACGACCACTGTTGAAGTGTGTTCTTTTTCATCATTCATCCCTTTGAAGACTTTGAAGTTAAATCGCTTTACTCACTTTAGTATCACTGTGTGCGACTCTTCCATTAGATTAACTGAGCAATACATTATAAATTAGGCTCACTAAGTCTGATTCCTTGGAACAGGGGTTTGTTTGTGTATTATATATTTATATAAATACAAAATATGCAGTATGTGTGCCAGAGTTGTAGAAATCATTACAGCTTCCTCTTTGGAGTGCTGCAAAACCAGCACAGCAGAACAGCTACCGAGTCTGCTTATTGATCTGAATGTGATTTAATGGTTGGCATACAACTCTAATCTTTCACAGTAGAACAACTGCACTGTAATTAAGTTCAATTTCAGAAACCAAAACGATGTCTGGATGGTATGACCTTTTTCGCAGACTATGAGTATGTCGTGTGTAGATATGAGATCCCTGCCACATGAAGAATGATCCAATTAGTTTTGGTTCACTTGAACATAAACTATCATTGTTTAAATGAAATTCTTGTAATTCGCTAGAGGTGTTGGTTTATAAACGACTGGTAAATAAAAAGTATAGCAGAAAGTACAGACTGTAATAAACTTAAGTATAATGAAAAAAAGTTATTAATGTTTTCTTTTAGCCTTCCTCTTGGCACTACAACTTGCCAAGATAATATAAAAGTGTTAGATTGTTGCAAACCGACTGTAGATATAGTAACCATCACAACACCGACTCGGATTTACCGTTTTGAGCATCATGACCTAGTTTTTTTCTAAACAGAAAGAGGTTTAAGTACTATCGAACACAAACAAAAAATGTTTAGGCAACCAAATTGTTTAACTAGACTAAAATGTGCAAGCGTTGTGTCTATCACAATGTAGCCATGTCCTATATTATACCTTGCTTTACCGCCTATAATAAGGCCATTATTAACAATCGAACATAATGCTGTATTTAAGAAAAATTGACACTGTCAATTGAGACCATAAGCTTGTCAGGAAATCGTTTACAAACGTGATAAATCAAGTGAGAGGAAGGGTACATTTTCAATTTTTTTATACAATCTAAATGCTTTTCGCAACCAATGGAGTTGCCCAGATTGACCAACTGAAAAAGTGCAGGTTTAAGGCACTTCCACTTTGCCTTCATTTTTCACACAAACAACGTGCGTAATAGTGTTCCCCAACTATTATCTTCCAAACTCTAATGTGACCACCAAATGAATAAAACCCTGATACAGAGACATCACTTTCCTCTGCACATAGCAAACATCATGCATATGAACCATGGTGCTATCATGAAACTATATAACCATTACCCCAAACATAATTACAATTCCGCCCTCTTTCTGACCCTGTCTCCCTACTCTGATCCTCTTTATACAGTCCCTAACCTGTATGAAATGAGTTGATTTCTCATCATGGCATAATGAAGAGGGAGACTTTGTAATAAACGTATTCCCAAACGCATTAAAAATAAGGATGATACATTTGTCGGTTTTATTATACCTTCCTCTCTGCCTGTTAATAAGTTGGTTTGATGGTAAGGTTTTTACCAGTGTGACTTTGTTGCATGTGATACTCTGTGATCAATAGAAGAAAGTGTCTTCTGGATAACGCAGCATCCCTCAGTGAGACCCAGCTAAATATCTGACAGCATTTCAATAAATGTTAGAAGTCTTTGGGAGAATCTACGTTATCATCCATCCATCGCCTCCTGAGAACACCTTGGGCCTGCTTCCCACTTTCCAAAATTGCAAATGAGGTCTGCTCGAGGAGTCTCTCACTCTCTGTCTAACACAACCTCCTTAGCACCATTCAATCGACTGTAAATGTCAGCTGGTCTTTCAAGGACTTCCTACGGAGTTCAAGTAAAAATGGAATTTATGAGGTGTTGACCATATGATGGGTGCAATTAACAGCACGGTTTTATTCTAAAACAATGATAAAACTCAACCCCCGCACTGATTTAGGTTAGAGTAAAAAATAATGTGACACGCGAATCCAACCACAGACATGACAGAACAAAACCTGTCCAATCACTTCAATACCGATCTATCAGAGTCTGTGAACCAAACCTTGTTTCATATATAGCGAGTGCTTGTAATAACCCACAGAACTATGCACACAAGTTGTGAGCCTGAGGCAGCAGAGTGGCCTAAATACAGACAGTGTTACACATAGCTTTGTTAACAGAGAGCATGCAGTTACAATCAGACACATCAGACATCCACAGCAATTAAATCATCAAAAAGGGGACAGATTTCAACTCAGCTGTCAGCATTCTTTAGAAAAAAGTGTGAAAAATCTTGTCAAACACATGCTAAGATATAAATGTAAATCCAACAGGCTCCCACATTTGCACTATGTAAGTTTGTACTTTACTAAATGTAATTAAAAGTAATAGTTTTGTAAGTGTATCATAAAGAGGAAGCACTATGCTTTCTTTGTTTGTATTTTTTACTCATTTGGTTAAACACTTTGTTAATTCCTATTATAAATGCCTTAGGGATTAGAACTCTCCTTTGTGTATTTAGTAAAGGTCTCTGTTTTAGCATCTTTACTCATAACTGCACCCTGTGAAATCGGAAGTGAAACACATTAAAGATGACATTAGGGCCAGAGCCTGCTGGGAGAATTACAAAGAGCACAGCAGAAGTGATTCCATGCATGCGCAGCCTCATGTTTACTTGGCGAGATAACGTAAATGATCGGTCACAGTGGATAATTGAAGATGAGGGATCCAGTTGTAAACAATGTCTTCAAAACTAAACAGTGAACTGTGTAAGTAGAGCCATTATTTATTCGAAGTCGGGGTTCAATAGGTATCAAACACAATCTGATAAAGTGTGATAAGAACGCGTTGCTGTCCCGGAGGCTCAGCAGATTAGACGGCAGAATAATTAGCTGTAATATAAATTATTTCACTCAGCCAACACCATACACACATAGATGACCTGTGTGCAGTGGATTAACTATCCATAATACATTAACCAACACCAACCCCACAGGATGCAGCATGCCTGCCTGGAAAAAGTGGCTCTGGTATTATGTTTTTAACTTGACAAATACAATTGTTGAAATTATATTGCATTTGGTGTTATGGTGCCCAAGGTCAAGGCAAGTAAGTAGCCTAAAGCTTCCCAGAAAGGTCAGGAGATAAAAAGAGCGTGCAGAGTGCTATAAAACGCCATGATAAACCTTTCATGTTTCATTCTCTAAGGCTTCTTATAAATTGCCCGTATTTATGGCTCAACAGAGGTTCAACTACAGTGAGAGCTCCTAGCCTCTCAACATGCCACTTCTTACATTACAGGCTGTCATTTTATTGCTCTTTACTTGGAGATTGTCCGTCTGATACTCCCCTTTCAAATCTTATGTTGTACTTCTCATCATTAGAGGCCATTAAATAGAGGTTCCAGTCCTACACAAATGCGTTTGTGAGCAGAAACAAACGCCAAGTAAGTGAAGAGCAGACAAACCAGATAATGATAATTTATGTACAGAAGCAGTGAGTTCAACAGTATATGAAAGTGTTAGTGTTGAGTGCTTAACGCAGAAAGAAGCAAACATGCAGTATTTGGAACAGGAATGGATGTGTGTACTGTGGCACCGGTGTATCTGACAGCTCTGAGCCAATTCATAATTTCATTACAGCATGTTCACAGCAGTCTATGTCGCTGTGTTTGACTTAAAGGTGATAACTATGAACCTCAAGGAATGTGCAACTAGGAATATAATAAAAGTGCAAATTATGTAATATGTTTCTAATTTCAGTTCTCTAATACACTCAGTTCAACACTTCTTGAAATAGCAAGTAGACATCCATTCATTTATTGATTCGCTTATCTGGGGTTAGGAGATCTTTTAACAACAAAATAGCTTACAAAATATTACCCTTTTAACAATTTATTTTCAATATTTTATCGGGTCAGAACACCGACCTTGTCAATTGTACTGGAGTAATACAAAAACTGTACAACCTCTTCTCTTCTAGCGACTGTAGCTTTAGTTTGCCACTGCAGGCTTCTTTAACGCTGCCAGGATTATACTAAGGAACTGAAAAAAATAAAAAGTCTGGATTGAACTTGGAACAGTTGGAGCCTTATGGTGCATTTCCACTGCAGGGCCTTGCATGGCTTAGTACGGTATAGTTAGGCCTTGGTAGGCCAGGCTCACTTTATGCTGCATTTACATTACAGTTTAGGAACTGGGGCAGTAACTATAGTAACGCAGTGTAGGCGGAGCCGTGACGTCATCTTCAATGCGAAACACAAAACCAACATCAGCCGTTAGCTGTTAGCACTCAGAGCTTACAGCTCCTCATATCTGTTCAGAAACTAGACAAAAGTTAAACAAGTACAAACCACAGACTGTCTGTGTCATGGCGAATACAGTCGCTGGTTTATTTATGTCTGTATAGGCCGTTGTTGTGAGTGTGGACGGTCGGAGCATATACAACGTTAGCTTAGCCGATCTCCATTCAGAAAACACGCATTTTAAAAGGTGTTTGTCTGCAGACTTGTCAAAGCATTAATTCATGGTTTTTACTAACCGGTATCAGTATGTTGTTACATCGGCATACTTTTGAAACGTGTATTACAATTAAATCATGGTCAAATATGTTCATTTTGTTGTAGTTGCCAGCGATTCTCTCACTAGTTTAGCATATTCAGCCCGGTTGTTGGCCCGGAAAGAACCTCGATTTTGGAGAGCCAGAAAAACTGTGAAACAGTACCCGCTAGCCGGAACTACGCCTAGTGGAAACGCAATCAAAATCCGTTCGGATCAGGGGGAGCACAGGTTCAAACCCCACTGCAGTCAGCATGTCGTTGTGTCCCTGGGCAAGACACTTCACCCCAAATTGCTCCTGTGGGGATTGTCCACAGTATTGAGTACAGTATGTAAGTCGCTTTGGATAAAAGCGTCTAACAAGTGACATGTAATGTAATACCAGCCAAAAGGAAATATGCAGAGATGAACTTCACTGAAATGTGGTGTAGCTATCTTTATATACACTGAACAAAAATATAAATGCAACACTTTTGTTTTTGCTCCCATTTTTCATGAGATGAACTCAAAGATCTAAAACATTTTCTATATACACAAAATAACCATTTCTCTCAAATATTGTTCACAAATCTGAAAAGATCTGTGATAGTGAGCACTTCTCTTTTGCCGAGATAATCCATCCCACCTCACAGGTGTGGCATATCAAGATGCTGATTAGACAGCATGATTATTGCACAGGTGTGCCTTAGGCTGGCCACAATAAAAGGCCACTCTGAAACGTGCATTTTTGCTTTATTGGGGGGGGTCTGGGGGGGTCCGAAAACCAGTCAGTATCTGGTGTGAGGGGTAGGGTTAGGGTTAGGGGTAGGGTTAGGGTAATGTTGTGAATTGAGTGGCCCATGGTGGTGGTGGGCTTATGGTATGGGCAGGCGTATGTTATGGACGACGAACACAGGCCACTATAAATGGGGCTCAGAGCCTCAGAATACTGAAATCTGTATTTTTTAAATCTTTTTTTCCTTCTAATTTGTTATTCTTTTCAAAATAACACACTGTTATTTACTCACCAATAACACACAATTATCCTTGCTTTTATTTATTGGTTTAATTCCATAATCTCTGGCTTTTTTGGCGTCCGTCAGGAACTGAATTTCAAAATAAAAATAACCGGAAACAGACGTAGGCATTTCGAGCGATTACCCAAGATCCTCAGCTATGGTTTAAGCTCGCTGATTGGATGTTTTAGCCACAATGCATGCTGGGATTTAGTGTTTATATGATGTGAAATCCGGAAGACATTTTAAAATAATAAAATAATACTTAATTCCGAGTGTTCTTGCTTTTCTCTTTGAAAGTCATCACATAACGGCATTGTAATACACGGTTCGGCTGCATTACATATTACAGATCTGCCGTAGTTCTTTATTTATAGAGCCCTGATGAGAAGACCTTTGGAAAAACTGGAAGAAACTGAATACTTGACATGGATCATAAATATATCAACAATTAAACAACATCTTCAATTTCTCTTCACACAGTACGTCTCCTTGCAGTATCAACACTAATTCGGCTGACTTTTACATTTGATCTAATTCATAGATAGGTTATATTTACACCCTAACGGTGCACAGCTGATCTATGATAGAAATATAGAATATAAAAAATCAAGAAGATACTATAAGTGATCTCTACAATAAAACAGTTTAGTGCAGGATGTACAAAGATATTAATAGGAGGAGGTGCAAAACAGAAAATCGAATTAACCTTTATTTAAACATTAAATAATACTTTAGATTAAGGTCTTCTTTTAAATAAGAAAACAACTTTGGGGGTATCTATCTACAGATAAATATTAAAGGTGGGGTAGGTAAGTTTCAGAAACCGGCTCGAGTGCACTAAAATTTGAAAGTACACAGTCGAAAAGAATCCGCCCCTTCCTTCAGACTTCCTTACAGAGCACCTCCTCCAACACACATGAACGCGCAATGCACGCCCAATGACGGCACGCCCAATGAGGGCACGAGATACATTTGTGCGTGTACGAGATGGAAGGCTGACAGACAGGGCGGCGCCCGGCTAAACGAATTGGTTTTACTTTTTACAGTATTACGGGTTCCACAGATAACATTTTTTTATGGATTTTTTGTCAAAGCACTTAAGATATTCATTGCTATCGGGATGTTAAGAGCATTCCATGGAATATAACAAAAAGTGTATCTCGAGCCGGTTTCTAAAACTTACCTACCCCACCTTTAAGCCTGACAAAGTACTTAACGTCTAATATATTGCTTTCCTGCAATGTTAACTATGTTGAAGCACTTATTTTAACTGATATTATACATATAAATTATACTCTTATGTATGTAGATAGTATAAGAAATGTGCAGAATATGACAGTTTAATGGTGGAGGTACACACATATTGATAGATGTCTTGAGGAACCTGTGACCCAAGATTTTCATTCATTGCATACACCGTAGTTGTGTATATGATATGTCAATAAACCTTTGAAAATCTTGAAATCTTGAAAGGGATGTGCAAAATAGCCATAATATACAATCTTTAATTAAGCTGTTTGACGCTCGGCGTAACCCACTCCAACATCCACTCCAACATCCAATCCCAGAGCTTGAAGATTAATCACGGGGACTGTAGTCCTAAACGATAGCTGGGGATTATGGGTAGTGTAGTGTCTTCAGCCATCCTAAACTCCTAGAGGCCTACGTCTGTTTCCGGTTATTTTTATTTTGAAATTCAGTTCCTGACGGACGCCAAAAAAGCCCGAGATTATGGAATTAAACCAATAAATAAAAGCAATGATAATTGTGTGTTATGGGTGAGTAAATAACAGTGTGTTATTTTGAAAAGAATAACAAATTAGAAGGAAAAAAAGATTTAAAAAATATAGATTTCAGTATTCTGAGGCTCTGAGCCCCATTTATTTTCCTCACAGACGGAAACAAAAGTACGAAATTATACGATTTAAAATAAAAGCAATAACTGTGGCTTGATATTGAGTAAGAACATGTTTTTATGAACCACACAGCTTCCGGTCTTCCACGACCCGACCGGAGAAAAAGACGTGCTGCAGGCACGAAACACATTACCAGTAGAAATACATTGCTTTTAAAATCGTGCTGTGCAACACGAAAAAAAGGGGAAATCGTGTTGGTGAACACGAATCAATAGATTAAAAATCGTGTTGGTGAACACGAAATGCCATGAGACTGGGTTGTATATGCAGACCAACATGTGTGTACTTTTTGTAAATGTATTTTATTGGATTTATTTTTCAATTTTGGTCAGGAGACAAATAAGTGACTTAAATCAATATATATATCCAGTGTGTGTGCCAAAACTGTAGTTTAAACTACAGCCTTGCTACTGTGGCATCTCTGTGAGGCTGTGAAGCTAAATGCTAATGTCAGTGTGCTAACATGCACACGATGACAATGCGAACATGCTGTTTATCAGGTATATTATAAACAATATTCTCCATCTTAGATAAGCGTGTTAGCATGCCAAGATGTGCTAATTAGCTTTTATAACACAGTTGAGCTAAGGAAATGTCATTAGTTTTGCATGTTTCTGATCATAAACAAAAGTTGTACCTCCTTGTGTCACTTGAACTGTGATATTAGGTTATTATGCTGCATGTGTGCAAAAAACTGTTCCAAAATGAATTTCTTGTTTAATTGTTTTATTTGTGCCTTGTTATGAAAGCCCTTTGAGCTGCACCTGGGGCCTATACTACGAAGCTGGTTCCACCTAACCTGGATATGTTTGAGTTAGCCGGTTGGCCTAATCCAAAACATACGCGCTCTCGCTAAACTGTACTACGACGCGGGTTATCAAGTGGATCGCTCAAGCCAGCCGTTTCCTATCTAGTTAGGTGCGCGTTCACATGAAAGGGGTGGTATTTGGAGCATTCGACCAATCAGAAAAATGGAGAAGCGTACTGACAGCGCAGCGTCATACTTCCGGAATGAAAAGTGAACTTTAATACTAGTCAAAAATGAAGAAGTTAAACTTTAAACATCCATGACTTAAACACTTTATCCAGGATGAAAGCCACATAGTCTGCACCTGCAAGGTGAATACAGCTGGCAAAAGAAAAAGTGTTTGAATGCGTACATTAACAAGTTTATGATATCACTGCCCCGTCTAAAACACGATTTGACTTTGATTACATTTGTCTCGAGTGTTTCGTCAACTTAATGTGTTGCTTAAAATAATACTTCTGCATACAGTATGTGACACTGTGAGTGTTGCAAGGCCAGATACGGCTCAGCTGACTCAGATAAGAAAATATGATACATTATGAAGTGATATGCCGCGGACTGTACGTAATGTTACTCTGATCCGGTTACTTATGTTGTGGCAGATATGTAAGTAAGCTTTCTTAACGCTAATGTTATAATAGTCAGATTGCTCTGAAGATGGGAGGTGATATTCTATTAATGTTCACATTCACACAGTCGGTGATTTTTGCTGGCCGTCTTTCCTGCGACGGCAGCTTTTCTGTATTTCCTTTCTCCTGTAATATGACTTGATCGCTTTAAACTCCGCACACTGAGCTCTGATTGGTCATCAGGCAGTGCTTTCACTGAGTTGAGCTCTTAGCCTGCAACCTAACCTGGTCCCGACCAGGTTAGCCGCTAAGCACAAGTTACCATGGAGATCTAGCCTGCTAAAAATAGAACCAGCTTCGTGGGACCGGAAAGCCGGAGTTTTCCCTGAATTTAGCCGGCTAAGCGAAAATCCTGCTTCGTAGTATACCCCCCTGGTGTATGAAAAGTGTTATACAAATAAAGCTGTATTATCATGGCACTAAAAATAAAGTCAGGATAAATTAAGTCAGAAATCATTTAGACATCAGTCATAAATTGACTCAGACTTGAAATTCCACCCATAGAGCCATGTAGTTAGCAGAGCTGAAATCAAAGAAGCCAATAAAGAAGCCAACTAATGGATTTGCCCTTATTAAGAGCAATTAAATTGTGTGTCGATCATTGATCAGCAGTGGAAGATGCTAATCACTGGACACAGTGTTCATCACGGTTCATGGAAATAATGAAAAAGCTAAAGTGTTTAGATCTATACTGCAAAGATAATGATAAAGCTCTAAGCACCACTGCTCAGTGATTTAGTGACAAGTTAAATACAGTAAATGATAAGCCTTCATAAGATACAAATCTGTATAAAATATAAATACTGCACATTTAGGAAAATATAGGTAGAAGCTCTGCCAGGGAAGTACTTATAGATAATGAAAAATATTTTGAATTCAATTTGAAATATGCTGAGAGACAGTGTTTGGAGCCTTTAAAGTGACAAAAATGAATCTTAGTAGGGAGGATGTGCTTGGAGCCTGGAGGCAGTTTTTCAAACAAACTGAAAACGCTTTAAGGGTGACTGTGTTATGCAAGTACAAAATGCATCACAATAAACTAAACAGGTTGTGACAAAGGCATGAGCCAGAATGAGAAAATCCTTGAATAACCCAGCTAAAACTCGTATAAGACGTTCACATAGATATTGTAGCTAAACAGAGTCACTTCTCATCCGTCTTCACTAAGCCGGAGCATATCTGCAACGAATAATGGGGCAAAATCCCAAACTCCAAATGCAACAAGCTGATACAGACTTAAAACATTACTCACAGCTAATGTCTCATATAAAAGGCTTTCAGAGCAGAACTGCATCTGAATACGGTTATTTCTCAACAAAGGGCAATACTGTGATAAATCCACAATCAACTAACAGTTGAGCACGCAAAAGTATCCTGTTTACTTACATGTAAGATAAAGAAAAGCATAAAATACTCACATTTGAGCAAGCAGCAATTTTGTAAAAATACTGTCTTTCTAGATATAAATGACCACAATTGGATAACTGACTAATTATTTCCGATTTAATTAACAACACAAGCTACTATCACAAATTGTTGCATAGTAATCAAATTAGGGATTTATATCTATTTATTTGAGAAAATGCTGCAAAGTTTACTTAAAGTTGCTCATAAAAGAAAGTCGATATTGATACGGACAAGAAAATCAGTTACATGAGAGCAAATCACGAAATAAGTGTATGCCCTAAAAGGTCCAACACTTTAATGTTACCCGTTCTTATGTATTTGAGTCTCCGACCATGTGCCACTAATATAATAATTTCTATTCATGCAAACGCTAATAACAGTTTTTCAATTAGATATCACATTAATAAAATAAGTTGTCTTTCATTTTATTAAACCAAATGCCTAATATTAACTCAAGGCAATGTCTTTATGAAGAGGAAGGATTAACAGTGCTTAGTCATCATTACGCTAATCTCTTCAATTCAAAAACTTCATTTTTTGTTTGAAAATGTGAGACTTGCTTGGTCAGATTCTTTCCTCTTGCCATGATAAAATGATGGGATAATAGATCATTGAAAAAGAGTTGATTTCACTGGAGAAAAGTCAATTTGCCCATTACAATACTGTAATTAAACTGTCACATAACGATCCTCAAACAGAGAAGCAACTGAATCACATTTTTTAGTTTGCTCGCAAATGGAAAAAGAGGATGAAGAGAAAGTCTAAAAATCTGTTCATTAGGAAGTGTTATTTGAACAGCATGTTGGTAACCAGAGGGAGCTAAGGTGGAGCAGCAGAGAATATTAATGGACATTTGATGAAACATTCCCACATCTTTAACTGAATATCCCACAGGCAAAGCGCTTTCAGGGCAAAACAAATTAGCCTGGCAATTTTAATGATCTGTGTTCTGTTTTCTCTCTTGCTGCCTGATGAGATCTCAACAACAGATGTTTCAAAAGGACAGGACTAACATGAGACGTTCTGCCCTTTGACTTACCCATATAAATGCCTTCTTATAGTTCACATTACCTCTAAAACCAAGTCCACACACACTGCAGGGTATATCATGTGATATTTAATGTATTAGTGTACGAGGAAACATACTGTGACTATGTTGGGAGAGTGCTTTCCCAGTGTGCTTCAGTGATGCCAGTGGAAGCTGACCCTGTTTAAATTGCATGTAACTTCATCCAACAGCAAACACTTTTTGAATGCAATGTTCACACAATATTTCCAAATACTCAAACAAAAGCAAATGGGGGACTAATGTTTTTTATTTGAGAAATGTATAATTAATGCTCAGTGAGGTTCATATGCATAATCTCATTAAATACTAACACTGAGGTGGTGAACAGGAACCATCAGTGACAGTGATATGCAAATACATTGCTGGCTGCAACCTACACAGATATAAATATATGTTATGTTTATACTGAGAGACTCACAGTATTTGTTTAAATGTATAAAGTAATCTAATTTAAAACAGGTGGTTTCCAAATAACAATGTTTTGGTTTATAAAAAGAAAACTAAAGCATTTGTGAAAATGTCAAATAGTTCTCACATTTTTTAAGTTAGAGATGTCCCGCCCCTTAGCCTATCGTGCAATGTGTCAGAGGGCTAGCTAATAGAAACACAAGTGATACGTAGTGATTTCACTATGTCGTGGAAGTAAACAAAGGAGTCAAATGGAGGCTTTGGGATGTTAGCCATTGCAGACCATTGACGTGCACAAAAACACTACAGGAAAGGGAAAACCCATAAAAGGATAATAGGGCCCCTTTAATATTTGGAAGCTTAACTGTGCAGGTGTTACTCTTGACATAAATAGATTTAAACTTCTAATTAGACTTTTACCCAGAATGACAAACTTCACTGCTTCTTTCAAATGACTCGCCAATCATAATTTCAATGAAGTGATTCCAGATTAGCAAAAATAACAGTAATCACGACTTCAATCAAGACTTTTTCTGATGAACTTATATTTCTATTTACGTCTTTAGAGCAGTGAAAACATCAGCAGGCCACTAGCATTTTTCTTTTGACGCAAGTTGGAATAAAAGGTGAGATGTGTCCTTCAAAACATTTGTACTTCTGTTAAACAATTCCAACATTTCACAGCTGCATTCCAAATTACACTGATCATCCTGAAGAGAAACTGCAATTACAGCCGCAAGCGAGGGGACTGATTGGCACAGGTGGAGAACTCATCATGCGTCCTGAATGACGACATGTTTACTGTTGTTGCTCAGAAATGAAACCATGTCACTTTCTAACATGTTCTGTTAAAGAGTCTTCAAGATCTTTTAATTATTTGAAATGTTTAAATAGATTGAGATTTGTGTGAACACTGCAAGGTGCTGATTTATTATGTGATGTACAATTATATGTATGCAATAACCTGTCAAGGGACAATATGAAAATGTTACGTCAGAATAATTTTGTTTAAATAATTAATTAATTTGATAATCATGTAAAAACAGTAGAAAACTTTTTTTGTTGAGCACATTTCTTATTCTATCAGATAGGGCACATTTTGTGAACACCTTTTTAGTGAAAAACTAACATTTGGAGAAAAGGTTATCAAAACACATACTTTCCCTCTGCAATAAATTAAAGATTCACATTTTAAATATTGCTCTATTTTTCATTTGTTGTACCCATAGCCAGGTAGGCTGTTTTATAAAACGTCACTCATGTGAGGACATTCACGATTACCCTTATGATGGAAATGGAAGTGTTTTTTTTTTTTTTTATCCCTACAGTATCTCCAATTAATTCCTGTATTGTCCGATCCCATATTCTTTGTCAATAGTACAATTGTTCCTCATTACTACTGTACTACATGAAAATATGTCACGCAGTCCTGTAGTTTGAAGTCAACCCTCTAAAGCACACATGTCAAACTCAAGGCCCGCGGGCCAAATTAGGCCCTTGGTGGATTTAATTTCGGCCCGCAGGATAATTTCTAATTACTATTAGATCTGGCCCGCCGGTATATTGCACGCACACCTTCACTCAATCCTGAGGATTTCCTCAGCTCAGAGCCTGACCCCAAACATTGATGAACTTGCAGCCAAGATGAGATGCCAAGTATCTGGCTTGAACTAGCATCACAGAGCAGCACACTGAGTTTCAATGGATGTCTCCTTTTGCACTTTTTTTCTTGCGACAACAGGGCATGTTTGGTGTTTTCATTGAGGGAAATATTTTTGTTGAAGCTGTTGTTGGCCTGTGGAAAAATGTAATCATAAAAAATTACTCCGGAAAAGCTGCATAGAGCCATAAGAAATGAATGCAACTGATTATTTAATGTTTAATGTTGTTTTTATAGGCAATCATTTAAGCTTTGTTAGTTCCAGGTTTAATATGTGCAATAAGTTCATTTCAATACGTTTTGCAATAAACATTGAACCAGTCCGGCCCTCGACTAGTACCCATTTCTTAATTTTGGCCCACTGTGTATTTGAGTTTGACACCCCTGCTCTAAACAATGCCCCACATTGCATGCATCCATTTATATGGAAATTAATAAATTGGTGTGACTTAATCCTCTAATCTAAAAATAACTGCACAGAGTTCCAGAGATGAAATAGCATAAACTAAGTTCTAATGTTTTTGTAGCATTATCAACTCACTGGCAGGAGCAAACTTGAATGAGGACTGGCCCCAAGAGGACTCGACTTTGGGGACATTTGGCAAACTGTGATAGGAAGTTGTGTAGGTGGAGGATTAGGTGGGTTTGATGTTGGCTAAACAGAAGTTAAGAGCACAAATAGAAAAGTTGAAAGCAAAGGGTAAAGCAACGAGCTGTGTATTTGAATATCGTGAACAAACTCCACTGCTTCTCATCTGGACCAAGATGTTTTTCTTGACCTTTAGTCGAAATGTCTCAACGCGGTGGACACAGAACTCTCTTTCCATATCCCAGCATTTTTGTAAGAAATTGGTTTCTATTTGTAGTCTGATACATTTTTAATACACGGTTAAGCAATAATATGGCCATTAATAATTTCTTTAAAAAAATAAAACAATACTAGGCAGAAGGGAACAATTATTTCCACAGCATCCAAACGGTGGAAAGAACCTGTAGGTTTGAGAGTTTTTTTATACCACAAAAAGTATAGAACTGAAGCTTGACACAGACACTTGATGACAGGCCGGGCCGCTGACTACAGATGTTTGGATTTGACACACTGCACTGTGACAGCACAGCAACAGCCTCCCAACCAGAGAGCGGAAATACTTTGCAATCTATCAATACTAGGGCCGGGACTTTACGCGTTAATTAAGATTAATTAATTACACAAAAATGAACGCGTTAAAAAAATTAACGCATTTTAATCGCACTTATTTTTGCACCGCGGAACGTTTCTCACTGGATGAGTTTCAGGCGTACCGATTATACTGGAGCACCAACTAACGTTCATGACTTCAGACAACAACAAACCACAGTGAACAACAGTGGGAAATGTTGTTTTAAAAAACGGACGGATGGAAGCGTCGATAAGAGCACGGTTGTGTGCAAATTATGCAAAAAGGAATTCGCATATCACCGCAGCACATCAAGCCTCAAGTATCACCTCAATGCAAAAACATATAGCAGCTAGCGTGGAAGCTAGCGTGGACGTTAGCCTCTTTTATCGCGTTCACACCAAAAAAGAGCCGGTACTCAAATTAGTTCATGAGAACCTTTTTACCCCCACGAAAGTCCCTGCTAGAGAGCAGAGAGCTGCTAGAGAGCAGGGACTTTCGTGCGGCTCTCTTGTGAGAAAAGAGCTATATTTCTGATTGGCTGGGCGGATTGCAAACCACGCCCCGTAAAACTCCCAAAAAGTGTTGTGAATTTTGTTATCCTCGCCGCATTAGCATTATTAGCATTAGCCCAGCGCAGAAACGCAGAGAGACTAATTTATGGCAACACAAAATAAAACATGGGAGAGGTGGAGATGAGGAGGTGTCGGCGTTCTGGCGATTTACTCGGAAGGCTGCTGGGACTCCCAGCAGCTTCTACTGAAGCAGAAGAAGAAGAAGTGTCGTCAGCGGCTTCATTTGCCTAATTCACCCCCAGGTTCAAAGAGTTCTCATGAACTAAATTCTCAAGAACCTTTGTGGGAAAAGTACTGCGGTGTGAATGCGCCTAATGGTATACTAAAATCCATGCGAAAAAAATTGCTTCTCACCAGTAGCGTGGCGTGGGGAAAAATGTAGGGGAAGCCCATTTTTTGGGTCGGGGGGTGGTCAATAACGTAACCAGATGAGTGATTACAGCGCCCGGTATCATTTGACACACATTTGTATCACACAGATGCAGGACTTGCACACGCCTGTTATCTAACCGACAGGTCCGCACGCACTCTCCAGCTGAAACTCTCTCCTTATTAATTTAAGCATTTTACTTATTAATGTATGCAGACAATCACACAATCTATGTGATTTTTGGATTTACCGTGCCTCTCAATTGCCCGTGACAGGTTGGCAAGGACGATGAATCCTGAAGTTGCCCAAGGATTGTTCAGGGAGCACGAATCCTTGTCAAAAAGAAGACATGGCCAGCAAATTTGACGCTGAAGTTTAGCGCTTCCAGTTAGCCACTCCGTGCGGACATAATTGTCCTCATTGAACGTCCGATTCTCTCCCTTTTTCCTCTGCGTACACACAGCTCGAGTGCGGGCATTGGCCTGTCATCTGATTTAATTTTTAGTTGCTGCTGTAGCGGAAGTTTAGTAAAGTTATGTTTGATTAAGTACGCCAAATCTCCACCCTCCATAATGCTTCATTTGCTTGATAATTTCTAACGGCGGTGATGACAGTTACAGTATTAAAACTGATGTTGATGTGATTTGATTGGATGGCAGTGTCCAATCAAATCGCCAGCCGCCAGCCGCCTCTGAAGGGAAGCAAGAGGCGGCTAGCTTCCCTTGGCATGGCCCTGACCAATCACAGGTTGGCAGGGGCATCACGTGGGCCTCATCTGATTGGTCAATCCCTCCATTTTTTTTCACCAAGGGAAGCTAGATTCGGCTGGCCTCCTCTCGCAACAGTGAGTGCAATCTACTGTTTCACCATAACATCTAGAGGGGCGCTGTTTGTTTCACTCTTTGTAAAATACTCAATGAGAATGGGGGAGAGCCGGGCCGGCAGCAACACACAGCAAAGGAGAATTATCGAAACAAAACAAAGTGTTTGTATTTATTTATTTAAATTATAACTACAATCCGAAAAAACAGGGGAAGCCTGGCTTCCCTTGGCCTCCGGGAGAAAACGCCACTGCTTCTCACTGTTCTCAGGTCAAATATTTATATGTGATTAAAAATGCGATTAATTTCGATTAATTAATTACAAAGCCTCTAATTAATTAGATTAATTTTTTTAATCGAGTCCCGGCCCTGATCAATACAAATACATTTTTAATACCCGCTGTCAGAGCTGCTGGGAGTCAGATATGTTAAAACACCGTCGGTTGGAACTCACGTGTTTGTTTGAACCACTCATTGAACATGCTATTAATTCTGAATTGTTAATACAAATCTG
The DNA here is from genome assembly GCF_902827175.1 of Gymnodraco acuticeps. Classification (NCBI taxonomy): domain Eukaryota; kingdom Metazoa; phylum Chordata; class Actinopteri; order Perciformes; family Bathydraconidae; genus Gymnodraco; species Gymnodraco acuticeps. Next base: position 1,892,040 of record NW_022992150.1, on the reverse strand, counting down.
TCAAGAGCTTATTGATTGATTTTTATTAGCTCATTTATTTCATGTCTTGTCTGGATTGCATTGCAGCATTCAATTATTTATCAGGTTAACCACAGCTGTGCAATTCTCTCCACACTGCCAAGGCAGGGAACATGTATGGATGGATACATTTTTAAGGCTGGATATTGAAACATAAAACACATGGGACTGAGCAAAAGGGGTGCATTGCTTAAAGAAATGTTCCAGAATCCTGTTGGTATGTCTGTTTTTTAATGTGTGGAGGAACACAGTAGGCTACAACTTGAAATAGCTCTAGAAAGGTTTTCTGAATTAAAAGATTTAGGTTAAATACTGAAAATATGGATATAAGATTCATTTTCATTACATATGCACATGGCCACCTTCACTCACAGGCCTATTTGTAGCTGCAGGGAATGAATACTTAAATATCCAATATGAATCATATTGGTCTTCTTCACCCTATTCTATAATATTCTGATGAAAAAACAGCACACAACACAAAATAAAGCCCAAAGCAAATCCTTGAAGCCCCTCCATGTGCTGCTCTCATCTTTGACAACGTCGCCCTCTGCTGGTTTTTAGCTGCACATAAAGACTCATATTTTACATGACTTATTCATTTCTTTCTGCAGCAGGCCAATGTGAACATTTGCTATCATGTTTCACAATTATAAATAATACAGCAGATCATACATATTGAATGCATCACGTATGCTGTGATTCAATGTACAACACACAAAAACCCCAATGGTTGAATATGGAATTTTAGTGGCAAATTATTTTAAAATGAACGCCCATGATGCATATTAGAGCATACATAATTCCGTTGCTCCTATGTTTTTGTGTTACTGCCAACTCTCAAGCAGTAGGTATAAGGGACAATGCCCCGCTGGATTCCAATAATATTCTTTTAAAAATATCTAATTTGAAGCATTTATCCTCTGCTTGCCGTGATGAATCACCTGGGGAGCGATGAGTGTGTCCCAGCTAATTATTTTTGATGCTCCATTCGACTTTATTTTCTGTGCCCTCCCTCGGTACTCTGCGAGATGTTTTTACCCAGAGGCTTGAAACTTCGAACTATTGCAACATTTATTAGCTCTCATGACAACATGACAAATTACACAATTATCTGATTCATCATGATGTTTATCATCATCCATCCTATGACTGCAGTCATTACAATTGACCTCAATAAAGGAACTTCAAATGGAAAATATTGATTTATTCGCAATTTTCCCTATGTAATATAAGAAGTAACAGGGTAGAAGCACCGATGGCATCAACACCTGCTTTACCATAGCAAAGTGCACACTGAGCTAATGAGGAATCCGAGGATCTCCAGTGTATTTATAATTAACCGATGCAACCATCTTGTTTCATTAAAATATATGACTTTCTTACAAACTCTTGTAATATGTTAGTTTATCTATTTTTATTTGGACCTTGCCATTGAAAATTCGATCCAAGTAATGATTTGATAATATGCATGTAAAATAGTTATTTCCCAAAATACGCCACATAATCGCAATATAAAAAGACTTTTATTAATGAACCAAAAGAACAAAGCCTTTTTAAGACCATCACATAAACATCTAGGATCAAAGTCCCTGAACAGACTTCTTCTGTTCACTACAGCAGGACGAGGGGGGTTATGTCAGCTGCATTACATTTATTGCGTTCTGATAAATAACCTGACAAATATAGTCACATATTTGAATTGGAAGTAATCACCATCTGTCCAGTCATAAACATTGAGTAAATATTATACTTGTAGTAAACATATCAATGTTTCAAGCATTTGATTTAATGGGAAAAGCTTAAGCTATTGATGGGCCTTTATAAAAAAAGGGGAATATCATTCAAAATAAATAAGAAAATATAGAGAAAAAACAGTTTTTTCCCAATGTATTCACAAACACCTTTCATTCTATTTTGGCTCGAGTTAAATACTCAATTGACTTTATTTCATTTGATTGACTTTAAAGTATTCGCTGTTAGTAAAAGTCATCCTGGAGACAGAAGCATACAAATGTAAATTATATTATGATTGAAATGTCAAGCATACTGTGTCTGCTTTCATCCATCATTCTTTGTATAAACCCAGTGGCCATGTGACATGCGTGGTTTTCTGATGTTTGGCTCAAACTAATTATCCCCAGCAAGTGATTTTTTTTTTTCTACCACTGCCCACCTTATGTACAAATGAAAGGTGCGTTCACTGGCTCCAGTGAGCGAGTCATCATTAGCTGTGTGGACTGCCTGTCGATGGTCCCACGCTGTCAGCCTGTCCCCTCTCCTCTTCCTCCTCTTCCTCCTCCGCAGAGTCCTCAGAGCTGTTAGCCACCGCCACACTGAGAGAATGGAGCTCCTCCAAAACAGACAGCAGCCTCCCTGACAGGAAGCAGACAGGCCGCTGGTCAAATTAGTCATGTCTGTATGGATATTAGGATGTGTCTGACGCATGAGGACACTACCTACCGTCTGCAGCTACTTTTGTCTCCAAAGAGCGGGCCGGTTTTTCTTCATGTTCTCTGTAAGCAGCAGCTTTTTCTAGAGCTCTTGTATACTCACGTGTCAGCCCTCTGCCAGTGACAGTGTCCTGGAACAGATTCAGGTCATCAGCAGAAATGAACAGAATAACAACATTTTTTTTCCCAAACTGCTCTGAAAAGTCTCACCAGCAGTCGTTTCCTGTCCATCTCGGTCTCCTTTAGTTGTTTATTCTGGACTTTCCTCTTTGTGTGTTGCTGGGTTTCTCTCATCTCGTCCTGTTTCCTTGATGCCTCTCTCTCAAACTGCCGCAAAGTCATAACTGCAAGAGACAACACAGACAGATCAAAAACCGGGGGAATGTGCTGCTATATACTGTGCAAACATTTCCAATGATATTAGATTTGAGTCTGCATTACAGATATGAATCCCCCCCCCCTTAGTTTAGCTGCTGTGGGCATCAATCCTGCTACCTGCTTTAGTGTGCTCTCTCCTGGCAGTATTGACTTGAAGCTCAATCTCCCTCAGCTTCTCAGCACAGCGGTCCTCTACCTCAGACACTCTCTCCTGCAGGGCTGAAGGGGAATAACAAATGCACCATACTTAAACAGTATCTCCCACACTGAGAAACAGAGTCTAATGCGTTATTTGTGTGTACCACTGGGGATAAACTGGATTTGATAGTATCTGATTGCAAATGTTCCGAGACACCAAGCTGGTTAAATCAATTCAAGATTGATCAATTGTTATGATGTAACCACAGTAGAGCATAAAAGACGGCAACACAGCAAGGTGGCTCAAGCCTAAAGGCAAGAAAAACATCATCATCATTTCTTTGTTTGTTTTTTTAATCACAGCTACTGGCAAACATTTGTTCAGCTTTTCTTTCAATAAGGACAAAGAAACCTCTGAGCAATATAAGACTTTAACATAAATGAAATCCAATAGTGTGGATTTGATGTCTGCATCATTGAAGCAGCTATAAACTCATTTTAGATGAGTTTATAGCTCATATATATATATATAGTTCCCATGATGACATGTTGAGTCGATCATAACAAACCCACAGAGTAAATGAACACCCGACTTAAAAGACTCCTCATCGACTTTTAGATTGATGTTTTCTTTTTTTCTCCGGCCTGCACCTTTACTGATTTGGTTGACAGAATCTGAGCTACTTGTCCACCACTTTCTGGTTAAAATGGTTCAGCATTTGGCAGCTAAGGAGCCAGATATTTCCCTCAGGAGCAGGTGTAAAGCAAAACAGAGCTAAAGGTAGAGTGGGTATTGGACCTTCATTCATTAGGTGGACACAAACACTATGACCAAGGAATGCTAATGTTGCTCTGAATTTGATGTGTGTGTGTGTGTGTGTGTGTGTGTGTGTGTGTGTGTGTGTGTGTGTGTGTGTGTGTGTGTGTGTGTGTGTGTGTGTGTGTGTGTGTGTGTGCGCCACTGGATGCTCTTAAGAGGAAAATAAGTCATGGGATTGGTTTACAATTTTTCAAATATGGATATCTCCCAAAGTTCGTATTTTTAGAAGAAAATAACCAAATTGTGTTACTATCCTTGCAGACCAACAGGAAAACACAATAATTGTATTTATGTAACCTGTTTCTTTAAGAAGATGATTTGTCTATCCCAGATGGCTCAAGCATTTATTATCTTTAGATAACCATAAGTGTTTTAAGGGATCAGTAAGGGATCTTTTCATAAACAGTATGAACAGAGGGAATGATTACAGCCAACAAACCATGTTACAACGAACGCCTAAGCCACTTAGGTCACCTGACTATTGTTTTAAGAAACACTTGAAAGAATCCATCCCTATTCTTTAATGTTAGTTTAAAGACAAAAAGTGGCTAAGTAAAATCCTTGAAACAACTGTAAAAAAGGAGAGACTCAGTAACTCTCCATGAGCGACTACAGTCAAGGTGCTCTTGAGCATGTCACTATATCCCCAGCTGGGCCAGTGAAGCTAACAAGGAGAGCAGAGAGGCCAGGTGTGAATGTGTGTGAGAGACATTGATGAAGGGCATTTCTGAAATAGAGCGGGAGTGCTCAGTCTGCTTTTCCTTGATAAGTTGAGTCTAAAAAAAACAGTCATGCAGCTAAAGGTGGCTGCTGCCTCACCACATTCGCTGTGTTCCTGTTGGCTGAGCAGCTCAGCGCCGAGCTTCTCCAGGTTGACCTTGCTCTCTTCCAGCTGAGCCTGGATCTGCTGCAGACTCTGCTCGGCCTCCTCTCTGCCAGCCACGGCCTGCCGGACCTCCGCCCGGCTCAGCTCCAGCGCCTGCTGCTGCTGCCTCAGCCTGCTTTCATCTGAGGACGATGTATAAAGATAAACTGAGACACAGCTGCCAAAACACGGATACCCAACAGATAATGTGTTATAATAAGATGTTGTGAGTGGTAAGGGTGCTCACACTGTTCTTTCAGATCAGCCAGAGCTCTCTCGATGAGCTCTGGGGTTCTTTTAAGCTCCTGTGTGAGCTTGTCTCTCTCTTCACACACCAAGCTGAGCTCCGTCTGAAGGTCTGTGGTGCTGCGGGGCAACACAGATAAGATGTCAGAGCAAATAAAGGAGCAGAAAGTCAAGCAGAGGCAACTGCAAGGTGTATAAAAAGAAAAGCAAAACTCCAAACTGCTTTTATATGTAGACTAATATAATAATAGCCACTTTGCATACAAATGTCATATTGTGACATAAAGAGGTAACATTTTTATATTTATAAGGCAATTTTGATTTCAACCGTGTTGCCCTGCCCCATTTCCAGCCTTACAGGAAGGAGATAAGACCACTTCTTGTTTTTATGCCTGCTTTGTTAAGCCTTTATTTTTGGAAAGTGTAAACATTAAGCTTGTAAAAACAATCTTATAAATTCTCAGAATGAATGCCAAAATGGTTCTTGGATTAAATGAATGCTCTCACAACTAAAGCACTCCACAGTGGATTTATTTCAATCAAGGAGCAAGTACTAAAACATCTGCTGTTAACAGCTTTTTTAAAAGCAAAGAGACGCTTTACTATCTTCATTCCACATAATAATTTAAGGACTGTGGAAAGATGTACATAGTGCATTGCTTTTGTCAATACAGAGTATATTGATCGATTCATTTTAAATAAACCATTGGTAGTTAGTTGCAGACATAAAAACTAATGACAAAATCTCTTCTGAAAGCACACATATTGACAAATACAAACAATAATACAGACAAATACATACACCACTGCAGTCATTTGTAAATTACTTGCATTTAGACTCAGAAAGCTTTTTAGTTTGTATGTAACTGTTTACTGACTTATTTGTAACAGAAAGAAAGCTTTTTTGCATTGGGTAAAGATTGTTAAGCTTCATTCAATACGTATGACTGACTGGTAAAACCTCTCACCTGTCAGCAGCTTCTTCTGTCTGTTTGCTGGCCTGCTGAACTTTCTGCAGAGCCACCTTCCTCATGATCAAACCTGAAAAACAAAAACAATGTGACTTTCTTTCTTTCCTGGAAAAACATGCAATTCAAACTATACTGGATAATCTGCTGGGATAAACCCCTCCCCCTCCAGTCCCGTATGACTGCACCTTGGATTGTCTCCACGCGTCTTTTAGCAAAAGTTAGCCTCTGGGTGAAAGTGCTGAGCCTCGCTTGAGCTGCGTCCACTTCTGCCACCTTGCATTCAAATGCCAGACTGAACCTGTAAGGCACAACCATAATGTGTGAAAATAAAGTGTTAATTACATTAGAATTCTGCATTTTATTCTTCATGCTCTATTTTCTTAATTCAGATACATGGGTTTACCTATGCACTGCCTTTGTCAGGATTTTAAGTTCAGCCTCTTCTTTCTGGCTCCGTGACTTTAGGTGCGAGTTCTCCTTTTGCTCCTTCGCCAAGTCCTGTTTCAATGTCTGGGAAGAGAGTCACACAATCCATACTATAGTAAAGTTCCTCCGCACACAGCTGCTGTTCGTAAAACCTCAACTGCTTTTGGAACCTAGCAAAGTTTTCGTATAGTCAGCATCCTCTGCTGTGGTAAAAATGTATGAGTGTTTATCACTTTCCTAAGCAGACCCACATTTATCGCGCATCATCAAAAATGCAGACAGTCACGTAAATCACCTCCTTTTCCATTCTCTCCAGGTCCAGCTCAGCTATCCTGTCATCCAGACTGTGCTGGAGCACATTGGCCCTGTGCTGCTTCTGCTGGACCTGCTGCTCCATGAATCCGACCTAAAAACACAGAAATACGGTGCCACACTCTAAACACAGATTCAGCACAGTGGATTTGTTTGTACCGGTTGATACCAAGAGATGAAGGTTTTCCTACATTTGAAAGAATTGTATCCTTCTCTCCTCTTAGTTCAATATCCTTTGTGCGAAGCTGGACGCATAACTTGAACACTTTCTCTCTCCAGAGCTGAAGCACTTGAAGGCCTTCAGATCCATTCTTCATAAGTGGGTCTGTCATGATCTATTGAAACACACGCACACACACACACACACACATATAGTCAAGGCACACTTGAGCAAATGCTTCACAAGAGCATGGGTAATTATTGCATGCAAATTAGTCCTGATGTTTTCCACGACATGTTAAATATTTTTTAACACAATGACTTTATTATCGTCAAGTGAAACGTGCTATATAAATAACAATTGATTACAACTATAGTACAAACCTTCAGAGAAGAGTTTTTAAAACAGTCCCTTTTTTTTTTTACATTGTTCAAGTGGACATTTATACTTAACTAATCAAAATCCACTTAGAAAGAAAAAGAAAACACATTCAGAAGTGAAACAAAAAAAGGGGGGGGGGGGGGGGGGGGGGGGGGGGGGGTTTATGTTAACTGCAGAGTCATACTGCACACAACATTTGCATAGAGCACCTCAGTTAAAGTGTTCAGCCAACTGAAATATTCCTGCAGGGCTTTGCCATCCTATCAGGAGCCGCTCCATCATTAATCTAAACCCAGTGGTCTCTCCGAGAGATCCATTAAGTTCATCCACACTTCAGACTATTTCGTTTTAGATACGAAAAAGACTATGCTTCAAAACTTAACAGCTGAAGCCAACAACACGCACAGATAGGTCGCTGCTTGGTCTACATAGGAAACCTGACAGACGCAGTGCTATTTCTCACCATGTGTCATAAGCACAGGCATGTATCATGCATTGCTATGAGACACTTACCTTCTTTGCCATTTTCTCTTCTTGGAGGGCGAGTATCTCACTCACAGAGTTGAACCTGACTGTCAAGAGCTCTGTCGTCTTCTGAAGAGCTGCCTTTTCTTTTTTCAGCCTCTACAGAATGGAGAATATGAGAAAAAAAGTTAAAAAGGATGGGATGACATGCAAATTAACTAATAAATGTAACACTGCTTTTTTCCACAATCATTTCCTTAACCCGCTCAGAAGAACAAGATATCAAGTTGTTGTTTTTTTTCTTGTGCAATTACTTTACAGTCGGGTGATTGCAATCAATACTGTTTATATCGTCCTCACCTCAACAGCTTCATTTAATTGTTGCTTTTCTTCTTTCTCTGAGCCAAGTTGGCCGATGTAATTTCTGAGGCTGTGCAGAGTGGCAGATTGTGTCTCAAAAGCTTGTTCCATTTGGCTGAAAATTAAACAACCCGCCCCACCCCCAAGAAATGTCAGTGAATCTGGATACAAAGTGCTATAAATGCTTAGTTCTCTTCAGTTTAAGATTGAATGTGGCACCTTAAATGTTCTTTCAGCCCATCTCTCTCAGTAGATGCCTCCATCAGAGTGCTTTTCAGCTGCAGCACTTCTGAGTTCATCGATTGAAGTCTATCCTGTAGTTCAGTGATTGTGTTTGTTGCGATACCCACCTCTGCACAGTGGGAAGCATTTAACAGTTGGAGCTGAAAGGGAGAGCCAAACGATTGAAATTCAAGGCAGGAAGGAATGATGATGTTATGTCTTTTTGACATGGGTTTCTTGGATACAGGGGTTTTAACTGAAATTACTCAAGTCAGTCATTTCCTTGTAGGATTTTGCCACACACCTGCATTCCCTGCTTCTTCTGCATTTCTTCCAATTGTTTTGATAGTCTAAGAGTCTGCTGTTTGGCCTCCTCCACAACCTGTAACCTGCTCATTTCTGCCTTTAGAGTGAGCTCCTGGGCTTCCTCCTCGCTCCTCGTTACATCCCTCTTCAGTTTTGTAATTTCCTCACCAGACTCTCTCTTAAGTCTTTCGAGCTGCAAGAAACAAAAGTGTTAAGATAAACATATATGGAAACAACCAAACCTCTCAGGTGATCTTTTTCCACACCAGTGCCCAAATGAAATGTTGTGTTTGTAAATAGCTTTACCTGTGAGCTTATTTTTTCCTTTTGTGCATTACTGTCAGTGAGCTCCATTCTGATTTGCCTGAGTTCAGTCTTAGCCTTACGCAGCTCCTCACGCACTGCCTCCAAATCATGGCTCTGTCTGTCGTTTCCAAGAAGATTATTAACCATATTTAGCTAACAAACTGTAATCACTTAATTGCACAACTTAAGCATATATTTTACCTGTTGATGGTGCTGTCTCTGTCTCTCATCTCCTCCCTGTGTCTCCCTGCAGTCTCCTTCAGGGCCTCCACCTGTCCCTTCAACCTCTCAGCTTCAGCCTTGTGCTTCTCTGCCTCCAGACGCCACTCTGACTCCAATCTGGACCACTGCTCACTTCTCTCTCCACATCTGTTTTTGAGGAAGAGGAGCCTTAAATGTACCAAATATACAACATAATTGACAAATAATAATATTATAAACCATATTATGGGATACCTTGCCATAATATCTGATGGGTGATCCACAGAATTGTTTCCTCTTATGCTGTCTCCTTGCAACATCAGGATCCTGTGATTTTCCTTCCTCAGTTCCAATATTTCCTTTTGGGCCTGAGTGAAAGCGAGCCATGGATTTGCAGGACTGTGATCCTCTGATGGTACACCTTGTTTTACCCAGGAGAAGGGTGGTTGTTTCCCTGCAGTTTGAACCCCTCTTTGTGCCCCGGCAGACTGGACACTTGATGTGAAATGCGATGGAGGTACCAGGTCATCCTGGATATTCCCTAGATTAACATGACATAATGTATATCGTTATGTGTGTGCATGCCTTGCATAAGCTATTTATGATTAGTCCTACCTAAATGTAATGGGGTTCATTCTATGTTCCCAAAGTGATCAATGCAAAAGGTTAGTAAGGGCCATCTCTTCAGTTCAGGTTGCAAATGATGTAGGGAGTTGCACGTTTCAAATGCAGTTTAAATGGTAAACATCCGCTAATTAGAAGGTAAGCCATAACATGTATGTAGGTAACACTTGACCTACAGTTGTAGAAAAAACGTTGCAGACAACATTAAACACTACGAGTTGTGATATTATAAAAGGGTATTGATCAGGGGAATGTAGTAGCTTTACCCTGGGAACACTTAAACGCTCCCAATGTAATATTTCCAAAGTAATGTTAGAGTGTTTTTATATTGGACTTTCAAGAAACATGACAACATGAACATGAAAACTTCCCTCACCTTAATACATAATACTGATACATACATGTTAATTCATAAGGCTTGAGCTCACAAATGGCGACTAACTTAGCTAGAGCTTTGACGTTAAGTTAGCTAGGTAACACTGTAGGGCCTACAGTGTAGGCTAACGTTAGCTAGCATTATCTTAATCAATACACTTACGTGAAACCGCTGGTGTACTAAAATCCTTTGGCGCTATAAGTCTTTCTGTTCCCACGTTATGTCTCTCCATGTTCAAAGCATACGCTTTCCCTGAAAGTAACAAACTACACAGTAGTGCCTGGTTGTTTTGAGTTGTGTGGGTGACGTTTTACCGTTGATTCTCCCGCGAGATCCGTAATTGGTTGTTGCCCTTAGTTACGCGTTATAACGGTAACATCCGGGGCTCTCTCCTATACGAGTTTTAATGTGTAAATGATACGTCAGTTATAGTCAACATATTAGAATCACCGCAGCAAATGTGCATGTTTATGAACTCAATATAAATAAAATAAAAGTAGTTATCGAACATAACACATTACTCTCACGCACTGCATCATGGGAAATAAGTGGCAACCTGAACATGGTGGTTTAACACCCTGAGCTATGTCTTGTAGATTGTTCCTCCCCTCAGGCTGCCTCAAATATCCACTGCAAGAACCCTGCATTGGCCATTATTGCAACTACTGGCTGGTGCAAGAACGCCAGGGGCGGTACACAAGCCCAGTATACAGCCTGGATATAATGTTACCTGAAAGACAAAATGATGGACAAAATAGTCCATATTCGCAGTTTTTGATGCAGACAGACTTTATGCACAGGTCTGGACCATGGGAGGTTTTAGTGACACACTGTATTGTATATGATAGGGATCTATAATGGGGAAGATTTTACATATATTTATGTCAAATTTGGTTTGACGAATGTACCACTATATTTTTCTGAAGGTGGTTTGATTAGTCTGTTTAATCAGATATCATCAAGATATTGAGAACAATTATAGTGATGATAAGTGCAAAAGGTGCTCAGTGCACCTTTACCTGTGATTCTCTCACTTCAAGAACACCCCGGGGCTATCTGACAACCAGACAGCACGGAGCATGCTTTCTGAGCAAATAATTGCAGCTTTGATTGGTAATTGCTAATAATCTGGTTATGTAATTGAAATATTGGTTTAAGATGCATCTATAAATATCTTACCTCCAACTGTAAAATGATCAGTAGGTCTACATGAATAATTTACATGTGGCATTTGCATATTTTGACAGTTTTCTGTGTGCTTACGTTCCTCGAACTGCAGTGATGCACATATTGCACACACTGCATTTGTGCTGTAAATCTATAAACTACAACCACGAGCCATCTTCAAATGAAGGATGTTAGCTATTGTTTGTTATATGTCTGGCATTATATTCCCATTTTAGATGGCTATATTCACTATACCATATTTTCTATTTCTTCTTGTGTTATTTTCCTCTATCTTCAGCAGCCATTTCTGTTTACTCTTACCTAAAGTATACCCGCCTCGCAACAGCTGCCGTGACCCACTTTCCCCATGGGGTGCATTAAAGTTTCATATAATCTAATCTAATCTATTTATGGGGAAGAAATAAGCATTTTACTTTGATTCATTTATGTTGCATATATTGATACAACCTTACAATACAACAACATAAGACAAATAAAAGAAAGTGGGGATGGCTACATAAGTATGATGTATTGAAATAAATGTACATTGAATGATGCCAGTCCAGCATGCATGAAAGACTCTGGACCTTTTATCCATAACTTAGTGAAGTGGTTTTTGGGGGAGAGCAGTAGGAGTGATTCTCTTCGTTATTTGGTCCTGTTGGTATCGTATCCTCCATGCACTCGACAGACTGCAGAAAGAACAAAGTGATCAGAGCCACCGGGAATCCAGAAAGCATGGACAATAGTACTGACCCTGTTAATGTCAGGATTCTTATGATATGTCACGTTTTTAGTTTTGTATGTTCTTGGTTTGGGTTTATTTTGCTGTTCGGTTCTCCCTGTCATGTTTTCCTCCTTGTTTATTGTCTGGTCCCTCTCTCTGTGTTTTTCCTCCTGTCGTTAGTTTCCCTAGTGTGACTAATTGTCTGATTGTGTTCACCTGTGGCCCTTGTGTTTCTCCTCCCCTGCCCGGCTGTTTCTCGTCTTGTGATTACCCCTCCCTGTATTTAGTCTTGTCTTTTCCTTTGTTCAGTGTTGGTTCGTCTTTTGTTTGTGATTGAGTTCACCGGTGAGAGTTCTGTTTTGTCCAAGTTATTTTTTATTTATCCTTGAAATAAAGGCACTTTTCAGCATTATCTGCATTTGGGTCCTGCTTGCTTCACTCACCGTAACAGTTAAGAAAGAGAGCAGAATGTAGATCTGTTTCTTAGATGAACCTATCAAGGTTCACATTTACTGATTCAAACCCATTATTCCAGCTTAAAAGAGCATTTACAATGAAATGAGACAGCTGATTGAGATAGGTTTGTAAATTGTCACTGAAAATGTTTAATATGTGAAATCCAGGTCCTTGGTGCCACAGATATTTCTCTCCCCAGCCCCATCAGTTACTCCTGGTTGACACAGGGGAGTATCAAGGTCACATGGGTGGTGTAATCCCTTTATTTTTGTTCTGTCTGTCCCAAATTCTCCTCCCAGTTGGATATGCCTGGGCGGTATATGCTTATCATCAAATGGCCTCAACTGAATCCTTTACATTTGAGGGAGAAGTAGTTCTATTCAAAGCCCCTTTCGATGAATGGTTCAGAAAAATACATTGCCACACAAGTTATTTTGGCCCTTTGAACCTCAGTTTTGTTGAGTACTCGTGACGACAGAAGCCACATCAACTGGATTCACGAGTTTCTCAAAGTTCTGCTTTCAATGATTGTCAGTACAGTATTTTCTACACCTGCTTTCTAAGGCATCTGGCATTGTTCTAAAATCTCTCTGAGGACTTAACGTCCTTTTTTTCACAGCATAACCAAATTCCTCCCACTCCTGAGGTTGCCCACCCAAAAAGTACCTTTCTCGAGCGAGGCCTGCAGCTTATATAAATGTCTGATGGTGTGCAATGTGTGGCCCAGTCAGGCCCAGCATTAGGACTGCATTTATATAGTCCTTTTCCATTCTTTTGGGACTACTCAAAGCTCAAGTCAGCATTCCCCCATTCTTACAGAGGCAGAGGCTTCCATACAAGATGCCACATTAGGATAGACATTCACAGACCGTTGGCCATGCCATCGGGAGCCATTTGGACTTCAGTATCTTGCCTAAAGACACTCCGACTTGTTGACTGCAGGGGAAGGGGAACAAACCTCCACCCCTAATCCACAGCAGGTCTTAATCTGAAAATGTAGTGCAATAGTTGTAAGGCTGAAAAAGACAAAGAAGCCCTGGAAGGTACATGAGCTGGAGCAAATGCAGACATTACATATCTACTTTTTAGTTCAACCCTAAGTGAGATTCTTTCCATCAATAGAGAATGAAAATATTTGTATTATTTATAGGGATATCCTGGAACACCCATGGCCATGGAAACAGCTTTGTCTTTGTCCCTTATCAAGCTGACTCAGCCCACACTTACTGTAGGTTGATGTGGAGAAACTGTCCATGGCTGCAGATCTGGACTGGAAATGGTGTCTTTAATTAAAATGTCTTCCTTTCAAAATGTGCTTGTTGAACTTTTCACATGCCACAAGGGTAATATTGGTGAGTCCAGTACACGCACAGAGAAATGCTCTTATTAAAAATGTAGTGTTGGGGCTGTATAAGATGCTAAAAACACCAGTAACATAACAATCTATCCTATACTAACTTCTTTAAAAGATGATAATAATCTCCTTGCATTCAAAATATCTTTATAGGTTTTACCTTCTTTATGTATCAATAAGACATTGTTCAGGCATTTTTTTTATCCATATAATCTCTTTTTGCTTTGTAACCAAGCTTACTAAAGATATCAGGCAGCATCTCTTCCAGGAGTGTGAGACGATCCCTGGCTCTGCACATTCATAAATCACATCATCACAGCTATTGCCACTGGGCATTATACAATAAAGCATATGTGAGAAAAAAAGTTTGCTCTGTCAGCAACTGTCTGGACCTTGCCTCATACCTCATACCATGTTAGTAGATTTCTAGTTTGTGGTTTGGGTGGATTTCAGTATTAATTTTTGTGATTTCAAGATAATTTTATGAATGCATCTGAAGAATAAGCTCTCTATAAAGAAATACATATTTATAAGCAGGAAGAGTGTACGAAGCAACAGCTACAACACAACCATTCAAAAGATCTTTAGTTTCTAGGACAAGTGTTCCAAAAAGAGAGGAGCACCATCAGAAACTGATGTATGTATGAAAGGGAAGAAGACTCAAAGAGAATGGAGGTCTTTTGATGGTGCTGCAGTGTTTATTGATGAAGATACTGATTTGAATGTGTAAAACTTCTTTATGAATAATTAGGTTTTATCTTCCATCTTATGTTAAGTATTGTATTTATTATTTTTCATCTTATTTAATCATTTTTATTTGTAGTGTATTTGTATTGTATCATTATAAAAAAGTGACTTATTTTCATCACCATTTTCTATTCATTTGGCCTTCTATCCATGTTTTTATATTGGTTTTATGTCAATTTACCTTATTTTGAAGCCTTCTGTGCTGCATTTCTTATTTGAATATTGTATTGCATTTATAATTTATTGTAATAATTATTTTCTAGTGTTCCCTTTCCTTCAATTGGCTAATTTCCTGTCACTTGAAGTCGTTTTTTTATTTGTGTTGCCTTAGAGCAATTCATTATTGTGTCCTAATAAGGGACGGTCTTTCTGTGTATTGTCTCCATCCAACCTGCTTGTTAAACATTGTGGACCTGGTGTTCCAGAGCTGTCACTGCAAGGCTCTCCAGCACTGCTTCCTTTCTCTTTTTTCAGATATAATTCCCTTAGTGATGGGAGAACATACGTTTCAATAGCACATTCATATCGTTTAGGACTTTGCTACAAGCAGATGAGTTGATTAGGAATCTAATTTAAAACATATTACCAAGCCACGTGGGAAAACACATTGGAGGGATATTTTTCTTGTCCTATCTTAATTTCCTTAAAAGGATTATGCCAATGAAATAGCCTAATGTATTCCAAATGCACATCCTCCTCCTCTCCATGCAGGCCTGCACTCAGCTTCAATAGCCTCACTTGTTAATCTGGTCAAAGGTAGATGGGATTTGCAGGAGCACAAAGCGCGTGAGTACGTGCGTGCTGTCCGAGGTTACGGTAGTTACTTAATGGTTTCTAAATTGGGATGTTGTCAGTTGTTGGAGGGTGAATTCAATGCACTGGCGTATCCCGTTGGTTGCCTAGTAACGCGCTGGCAGTGGGCGCCGTACAGAGATCTCTATGGTGGGCGCTCCATTAAAACCGTTGGCGCTCCTGACCTTGGCGTCGTATATGCGCAAAGCACACAGTCTGTGCAAAGCAGGAGATAAGAGTACAGATCCGTGCGTTTGATAGCAAACCCGGGGGACATATTTCACACACAGCCAGCCCCATTGTATTGTAGCGACACTGACGGGCATGGTATGGTGGAAATCTGGAGATGGAGCGCGTATCAGCTTGTGTAAAAGCAGGTGAGTTAACCTAATGATTATGCCTGTTTTTTTTCTTCCTCCGTGGGATGAATGCTTGTCCAGACCGATCATTTGCATCTTAGATAATTGTAACGTTAAGAGCTGTTCGCGATAGAATGTTTTGTCTTGCTATGTTTTTCATTTGATCCCATATTAAATCGTCCTAGACCTAGATTTAATAAGCTTTCCAGTCACAACGTGAGGTTGCACACACACGCGCACACGCACACACACACACACACGCATACACACTACAGCAGTTTGTCGATGCTATCTGGGCTGTGGCTTGCTTTGTGGGTCTGGATCCGTGCATTCATTCATTAAGCTCTGATCATTATGTTGAGTGCTACCTGCATGCATCTAGAAGGTAAAGTCAATGCGTCAATCCCTGCTCCTTGTTATTGCATTGCTAAATTAAAGGGATCTGGGGAATCCACTAAAACGGGTTTGATCCACACCAGTCGAATTACAAGGGCATTGGGAGTCCAGTTCTGCTGTCTGACATAGGACTAGGCTTCTTCTCAAATGCTTTCATGTCGAGGGCCCCCAGGCTACCAGATTCTGATCGATAAGATGGTGTCCCAGAGATTTTTACAAGTGCTGAATTGGTGTTGATTTGTGTGCCTGTCGATTATGTAGGTGTATAGTAATAGTGGGAGAGAAACATGATTATAGTAATCATAATAGGTTTGTAAATGGGATCAAGTCAGTCATGTTTAAGTATTTTGCAGAAAAAACAAGTATTTTATAGCAAACAACATCTGTGATGCATAAACATCTGGCTGGTTCAAAATAGTCAAGTAGAATTATATGTTATGGTTGTAAAACATCTTCATTTGTTTGAACTTATCGCTCATTTACTGAGTTATTTCAAGCATTTAATTGGAAAGACAGACTGTATTTCACCCATGTTTCGTTCTTTTTCTGTTGCTGGGCGTGATGCCAGTCTAAATTGCCCCAAAACTTGCAGTGCATCAAACTCGACTGAGTGATGGCTCGTGTTTATTACATGGCCCATTTGGTGTAAGCTATAAAGCTTTTATCCACATCTGCCCCATCGCAGATCACAAGTTGGTAAAAGAATATTCTGCAGCGCAGGCAGCATCCAGATGCTTTAGTAAGTCTGCAGTACAATCAGTTAAACAAAATTAAAGTACACATGTCATTCACAGCTTTGTTCTAGTGATTTATACTAGAACTTTAAGTTGATGTCAAATAGCACAAATAAAGCACCTCCACTGATACTAATATCATGAATGCATGGGTAATTTAAAAGGAAATGCTGTTCATTTTAAGAATTAATTCTATCCCTTTGATCTACAGCAGCACAGGCAGTGGGGATGCTTTGTGGGCTACAGACGACCAAGTGTGATTGTTGATGCCCACTGTTTAGACCATATCTGCTATTTAAGATCACTGACAGTGATTTCCAGCAGGTTTTGTGAACATTGAGGATTTGACCTCCAAGTGATGTATTATCAATTTCACTTCCGAACCATGAGACGTGCCCTGATCTAGGAAGAAAATCAGGCCCTTTATCTTTTCAATTTTTTTAATGTCCTGGGAGCCGTACATCATTGTCACATAACAGATAGTAGATTGAACAAGTTTTGTCCTTTTTTTGGCTATGGGGATTTTTCATAAGTGTTAATTAATACAGACAAAGCTGGCCTTGGGCAGACTGTACAATAATTCTCCATCAGACGTGATATTCATTTGATGTGTCTTGTTCTTTAAAAATGTGGCATACATGGTGTTTGAATCATGTAATGTGCTACATTACATGAAAGAGAGAACGTGCACCCTTTAGACTGCGTGGACGTCCATGCTTGTGTAAACAAAATGTTGCAGAGAAAAGCCAATGCACCACATATATGCTTAATTAGTTCCTCTAAGGAGAAACCAAATTGTCCCACTGTCCTAATAGATAGATCCATCAGATTGACAGAGAGCAGTTTAGTTGAAGTCTTTCACAAAGCTCCAGGCAGTACTCGTCAATAGATTTGATTAGGTTAACAAGCTTGTTTTTGCTTTGCTCATTGACGAGCCAGTGAGAAACCAATGCCAAGCATAATATGCTTCCTGCTACCCTACACAATAAGGACTAAGACGGGATGCACTTTGGATAACAAAGTAGCTAATTGGAAGACTTGTAACACAATTTGCTCTCCGGAGTTCTCCACGGGTGAGCTTAAATTTGATACCTTATTTGAATACAGTATACACATGTGATTGGGGGTGAATGTATTCCCTTGCTTACTGAAGCATTCATAATGGTATCTTAGCATCAAGCAGTGCAATATTCCCTAGAATAATTAACAGATCTGATTTTTTCAGTGAGAAGTAAGAGAAATCAGTTGATAGCTGTAAAATAAAGACTTACCCGTTGAAAGAAGTGGAAAAATAGCGAACAAATCGATTGCAGCAGGTGAAGACTCCCACAAATCAAATCCACAAAAATAAGTCAAAGGCTCGTTTTCCCCTGTTATTGAACTAAAATGTTTTTTGCTGCCTAAAAGCCTCCCTCAAGCCTTTCAATTAACCTGCAATTACTCTGCTTTATGAGGAGGGCGTTGGTGCTACTGCAGTCCCATCAGACATGTTTGTTCTGGGACACTTCTCCATTATGCTTCTTCAAGTCAGTCACTGCCAGTGCTGCTTAGATGTAAGACACAAAAACACATTCAAACATTCCCTATCTATGATGTGAGATATTTGGTGTTGTTAAAATACCAAAGACAAACATGTAATCAGATATTTATTTCCCAGAAATGTCATTTTAATCTGTCTTCAATGCATTTGTAAGATTTGGCTTTCCTTGCGGTTCATTATGTTGATTTTAGAAGAAGAAAAGAGCTGCTTAACACCTTTTAAGTGGAGATGTTTTTCGCAGCATCACTCCAACATCCCAACAGATGGATTTTTCAGATTCTTCTCCTCCCCCACTGATGCACAGATCAGTATTCAGTGATTTGAACATGTCTAAGCATACATTTTCTCTTTTAAAACAGCAATTTACCCCCAAAAGGTCATTAGCATTGAAGCGTTACATCGGATGAGGCATACTGATATAAAGCTATATAAAAACTATGTATTTATAACCCCAAGATACAGGATTATGATAATACATTTATCAAAACGTAGTCAATTATGCAGAAATTGACTATTTTCTCATAGTTTGATGTTTTCTTCCTCCTGTTTTCAGATTTGTGTGCACTGCAATGAAAAGTGGAGGTGGTGGTGCTCCATACCTGGCTGAGGTGCGTTTGGATTTGATAACCGTCACTGCCAAAGGCATAGTGAGTGATGTCTGTTTGATAGGCTCAGCGCAAAGGGACTGAGCACACACTACAGTGAGCATTTGTGCTGTGCAAGGGCACTGTCCTGCCCAGACCATGTGGCTGGCTACATTCAGAGACCATCTGTTGCCTGCACACCTGCTGCACCATCAAGGGACTGTAACCGTCACCCACTGTGCTCTTCTTTGGTGGATACTATGTTCCTGCTGGTCCTTCACCAAGTCCACAAGTCAGAAATTCTACCCGACAGTGACTACTCAGTTTGGGAAACTCCGAGGTCTTCGGGTCCCCGTGCCCAGCGAGGTGCTCCGGCCTGTTGATCAGTATCTGGGGGTCCCCTACGCTGCTCCACCAATCGGTGAGAAGCGTTTCATGCCCCCCGACCAACCCTCCTCTTGGTCCGGAGTCAAGAATGCTACCCACTTCATGCCCGTGTGCCCTCAGAACATCCACAACACCGTGCCCGAGATCATGATGCCCATATGGTTCACCTATAACCTCGACACAGTAGCCACTTACATTCAGGATCAGAGCGAGGACTGTTTGTATCTAAACATCTACGCTCCGACGGAGGATGGTGAGTTGGTTTGGTAAAAGGCAGCAATGGCTTTTCATATCTTCTGATCATTATTATCGATGTTGCTCTGTTATCATCATAAAGCATGTGTGCGGCCACTGCTCATGTCAATGCTGCCACCAAGGGCTGATTTACCATCCAAAGCAATGCTTTTACTTGTTGCAATCCATTTGAAATAACAATCATGTGCCCATTGATAAGCGGGAAATTATTCATAAATTTGGAGTTGTGGCAACTGAAGATACTCTGATGCCACTGAGGCGCAACTGGACATAAATGTACCCGGGTTTGTGCTTGTTTCTTACAAGCGTTACACACCCAGCTAAATATCATATCGCAATATCTCTATTTGTCCAACTAAACTGAGGAAAACATTTCATTTGATGAACGATGAGCCTGGTTTGCCATCACCACTGAGCATCAAAGGTCATCCTGAAGATTCACTAAGATCTGGTAAAGCTAAAACAAAAAAATGAGATTGCTCCATATTTTTTAATGAATCTCATCTTTTCTCAGACATTGTTTGTTTGATATTGTTTTTTTCTTGTTTGAGTCAATTCATGTTTATCTCTAGTTGAATCCCTCCTTTGTTTGAAGAACTGTGAAATGAACAAGGGGACATTTTGTGTCTCAGTCGTTAACCTGTAGTTGACTAACTTAAATTAATTTCTCTAATTCAGGTCAACATGTTTTTTCTCCCTCAAGCATTTATTATAACATGAAACATTTGTCATTCAAAGTTAGACCGTGTTCAGCTCTCAGCGGTTAACCTGAAAAAACAACATGACAGTTAGTTCTAAAATATAATTATTTCGAGAGATAATAATGAACCAAGAAAGATGTATTACTCCAGTCAAAGCCGAGGCAGCTGGGTCAATATAAAGACAGATAATAAAGCATTCATCGGTGTGTGTGTGTGGGCGTGTGTGTATACACCCTGTGCCATTTCCTACAAATATCTAACAAGGACAAGAATCTGTTTACTTTATGAAAACAGAATAACAAACACTTATTTTGCATCTCTACTCTAGCTTATAATGTCATTTTGTCATAGATCTTAGATTTTACATAATTTCATCTGCATTTTGTCAGAAAGCAATCACAGGTAAAAGTGCAACATGCAAATGGGCTAATCTTCTTTTTGCCTTTAATTTATGGATCTTTTTAGCTCCCGGTTCATTCAGTTTAATTGGACCGGATTTTCTTAAGCAAAAGGCACAGTCAACCATGCTATTTTGAATTTTGTACTTCTTTTTCCTCATGTGAATCGCAGGAAGCCATCACAAGAAAAAGGGGGCGGCTTTCTCACATGCTGAGGCTCATATATCCGAAGGTATTTTTTTAAGAGTTGAAACTCTTGATGCATGGATTCTTTTATTTTAGTTAAGTGAAAAGAGATCTAACACTCTTAGCTTCTTCTTTCCTCAGAAACAAGTGGGGTTCCTTGTACTTGAGTGAGATGAGACCATTTTGATCTGATTTTACATGAGATCGCGTTGCTGCACATTTGAGCTCTTTTACGATCTTTTTAGTAAGAGCTACATCTCTGCTGCCATGCACATTGATTCACAGATTTGCATTATCTATGTCTTACAGTCTTTTTAAAGACAGCCATTGGTCATTGTAAAAAATCCAAACATGCACCATAGATTTTCCTTTTTTATTGAAAGAAGTAACCGTTCCTATTTTAGCATTTGGTAACAAGAGCTTGGTGTAGTGTGGACTTTTTCAGTCCAAGTCTACACACATGCTTTTTCTGCTCGTGCATGCTTATTATATCTTAAACTATAAAAAGTCATCATTACAGCATATCTTTCTCAACTGACATCAAACCGCAAATCAAAGAAATATATGCTTATTTCCTTTTACCTGTAATTTTAAAATGGTCAATGAGGAAGTACTTTAGAGAGTATTTACCATGCATTTTCTAAATATCATTACACTTTCCAAACCACAAGCCTATCACTGCTTCCAAGCACCTTTTCTAATCTGTCTTTACTCATGCTTCACACTGAACAATTGATATAACGTTTTGATATCAGTACTACATTCGTTATCCATTTAATTGTTGTTTGCTCAGCATATGTGTGTGTGTTGACCTTGCAGATATAAGGGACTCTGAAGCTCGACCTGTGATGGTCTACATCCATGGAGGCTCCTATATGGAGGGCACTGGGAACATGATGGACGGCAGCGTGTTGTCCAGTTATGGGAACGTTGTCGTGGTCACGCTCAACTACAGAATCGGAATATTAGGTGATGAAAACGGGTCTGTTTGGTAACAGTTAATGGTGTTTTAAATGGGGTATTTAGCCTCTTAAATGTAGGAGAATAAACATTATGGTCATTTATTTCCACTTGTTTTTCTGCAATTACGCATAAATAATATAAGAGATGAGAGAAAAATGCACAGGAGTATAGGTTAATTATAGGCAACTGAGATATTGGTAGTGTGGCTTGATTTGCATAAAAATGTTGTCCTCAGAGGAAAAGTGATGCAAATAAGTGGTGATGCAAATCGTGGTATGTCCTTGTTACATAAAAAGCTGTTTTAGACCCACTTTGAAAATGCATGTATCTTCCTTCAGATGGATTTATCTAATCTGTTATAAAAAGAATAAGCCTTCTCCATTCGTAAAAGAAAACAACATGATTTAAATACAGTATTTGAGGGATGTAGTATTCAAAAAAAATTTGCAAGGTTAAGAGTTTCCCTTGTGGTTAACATTCAAAACAGTACATTGTCGAGATCAGACTAGACAAGGGAATGGCTAATAGGATCAATTGTAAGAACACAACGGACCAGTGTGCGTTTTTTGGGGGGAATACATCTAGAGTAAAGTTAATGATTTATTTATTTATGCACATTGTTAAGCATATGTTATGTTAAGTCACATGCGATGAAGGAATTCAGATTCAACTAGCTGAGCCCTTATTACTTCCTGAGGGGTGCCACTGTTGGAGTCCGTATCACGAGAAGTTGACTAAAGCAGTCAAGACACTGTGGGAGAGAGCAAAGGCATATTTGCACCTGAGGGGAAACGGTGTCAGCTCACTCAGATGCCCTGCTGGGCTACAACTTTAGATCAAAGCTGTGGCACAGACTGTGGATCTCTTCTTCAGCACTGCCTCTGAAGTCTCTCTGTGTGCTTCAGGCTTCCTCAGTACTGGTGACCAGGCAGCAAAAGGAAACTACGGACTCCTGGACCAGATTCAAGCTCTCCGCTGGATCAGTAAGAACATCGGTTACTTTGGAGGAGACCCGGGTCGCATCACAGTTTTTGGATCTGGAATCGGTGCCTCCTGCGTCAGTCTGCTAACTCTGTCCCACCACTCAGAGGGTAAGTATCCCATCTCAGTTATTTACGACTTCAGTTATTTCAGAATTACTCAATTTTTAGCTAAAGTTTAAGTAGCAATTAATGAAATCATTTAGCAGCAGTGTCAAAATTCAACTATATTAATTGCTCATCCTGAGAATGCCAAAGTTACTTTTTGAACAATACATTTTAATTATTTTGGACTTTTGTTCTTTGTTTCAAGTGGGGCTCTAAATGGTCTGTCAGGGAGATGAAGTGTTATGATGTGGGAGTAGGGCATAGGGGTATTTGTTAAGTAAGTGATTGCTTTTGTTCCCCACTACTCAATCTAATCAGCCTAAAAGCTTTGCCTCCTAAAATGTGAAACTCTTAAAGAAGCCTACTGGCATTATAAAGTTTCACCATGACTTCACGTTCATCTGTGTCCATCAGTTTCTCCATTTGGACTGACTAATATGTCCCTATTTCAGATTTGTTTACCCTTTTTTACCCATGTATTGTCTTCGAAATATAAAAATAGCACTAATTTATTTTGCATTAGCATTTATTTGCATTGAGCAGACGCTGTTAGCCAAAGACAAAGCCACATTATTTAAATGTTTTTTTAAAGATATTTCCACTTTCTAACATATATTTGCAGTGAAAATGTCACGATGTAGTACAGCATGTTCAAACTGATGCTTTATTTTTATTAACTGAATTATTCTTTGAAACGACAATATAAACCAATATGAATTCAATTTAAATACCTGTATTTAGAGTATCAGAATCAGTATCATGAATACTTTATTGATTGAGGGGGCATAAGAGGATACTAATGCAGATGCTATATTCAAGAATAAACATACTGTAAAAGTTTTAAGAAAAATATAAATAAAATGAAGTAAACCTGTCTGTATGGTATTACAATATATGAAAACAATAAAATAATACAAATCAAAATGGGTAAAATAAAAAGTTTACGTTAATGTCGACAGTAGTGTAAACATGAATGCTGAATACCCAAAGGAAACGGATATCTGATTATCCCCAGTAAACAAAAAATATGTTGGAACATACTTTTCTTTGAAGTTAATATTATGCTATTTAGTGAACAGTTATCCAAAGCTCCTTGCAAAAAAATAGGGATGCACATTTCAATAGGGATGGCCCACAGAGAATTGAAACTCTTATCTTTGACGTATTATTTCCCCGACCCTCCCATTGTATGCTGGACAGAATCACAAGAAGGGCACAAATTGCATCTTTTCGTCAATGCCAGGGAGGCTGCGGCAACTGTCCTTTGTACGGTTTGTATTTGATGCCCTAGCTCGGATGCAGTGAATGCACAAACACCTCCAGCTGTCTTTGAAGTAGACTAGCTAGCTGCTGACCTAAAAAAATTCAAATAAATGACAGTAAAGGAAGGGAGAAAGTGACACTGCCCATGCACTCTTTTCAGCGACTGCTGTGCTTTAACCTCAGCAGAGTATTTTTTGACTTGATACATATCACTTGTCATTTTTAGGTGGTAGATACAAAATCCCTAGAGACAGAGGTGGCGCGCTGCATAAAAACAATTAGAGGATCAGGGTTACTGCATATTCAGCTCCCTGCACAGACCGTCCACCGCACAGTTGGAATCAGAAGCCTATATGTAAGCTATACAGCTCGTTATACACACAGTATCACTATTCTACAATTACAGAATGAGTGTATACACTGGCAGAGGGAAAACTAGACACCTCATTGAAACAATCCTGCAAATTGATCATTAATTTGACTTGTGTCCACAGTCATCCGCACTTAGGAATGACACCACGTAAACGAAAAAAGGGATAAACAGAGAAAATACGGTATTTCTGTCTTTTTCTAAAATTGTAATGACAATGGAATGGGACAACGTCCTATTAGCAGCTAATTTCTTCCACCAGCTGCTTTACTGAGCAGCTTTTCATCAGCAAAGCTCAATCTGGCATTTTCTCTCTTTCACACTAATGCTTTATCTGCCTGGCAAGTATTCAAAGTACATGACATGTGGGCTTATTTGCTTGTATCTACCTAAATGTTGTGTGTCAACAAACCTTGGATTTCATTGGGAATAGCAATTAGTTTAAAGTGAGTCATGTATTTGCTTGGGGCGGTTCAGTAAGCTCTTAAGGTTTGCAATGAAAAAGGAATACTAATACTAACCACCGTTCCCCTGGCTTCTGTTGTCTTCTGTGTCTTTTTGTTCTGAATTTTTGTCTCCCAAGGTTTGTTCCACAGAGCCATTATCCAAAGCGGTTCAGCACTGTCCAGCTGGGCTGTCAACTACCAACCGGTCAAGTACACTCGCATGCTGGCCGAGAGGGTTGGCTGCAACGTGCTGGACACCGTGGACATGGTCTCCTGCCTGCAGAAGAAGAGTGCGAGGGAGCTGGTGGAGCAAGACATCCAACCGGCTCGATACCGTGTCGCTTTCGGTCCTGTCATTGACGGAGACGTCATCCCGGATGACCCAGAGATCCTGATGGAGCAGGGCGAGTTCCTAAACTACGATATAATGCTTGGTGTTAATCAGGGAGAGGGGCTGCGCTTTGTGGAGAACGTGATGGATCTGGAGGACGGCGTGTCTGGCAGCGACTTTGACTTTGCAGTGTCAGACTTTGTGGACAGTTTGTACGGCTACCCAGAAGGAAAAGACACACTGAGGGAGACTATTAAATTCATGTACACTGACTGGGCTGACAAGGACAACCCGGAGACCAGGAGGAAGACTCTGGTGGCTCTCTTCACCGACCACCAATGGGTGGAGCCCTCAGTGGTGACCGCTGACCTGCACGCCCGCTACGGCTCGCCTACCTACTTTTACGCCTTCTACCACCACTGCCAGAGTCTCATGAAGCCAGTGTGGTCAGACTCAGCACATGGAGATGAGGTGCCTTATGTGTTTGGCATCCCCATGGTGGGCCCCACCGACCTGTTCCCCTGTAACTTCTCCAGGAACGACATCATGCTCAGCGCAGTGGTTATGACTTACTGGACCAACTTCGCCAAGAGTGGGTAAGTAACAGCAAATCAAGGGACAATCCAAAGTAATGTAATGTCAATGTTTAAAGAAAACATGAAAAAAGTAACTTTTTCAGAGATGTTTCATACATTTAGGCATCTGGAGAGCCTATCAACCAAAACAATTTCAAATAAGACAACCCGGGATATTTTTTAAGGGGTTCTATTATGCTTATTTTCAGGGTCATACTTGTATGTTGTGCCTCTACTGTGACATGTCTCCATGCTTTAATGTTCAAAAAGGTCTTTATTTTCCTCATACTGCCTGCCTGTGCTGCAGCACCTCTTTTCACCCTCTGTCTGAAACCAGAGCCCAGTCTGCTCTGATTGGTTAGCTGGCCGACTCTGTTGTGATTGGTCAACCGCAGTGTCTCGCCTCATAGCCTATCATGTACAATGTATTGAAGTGCTAGCTAATAGAAGCGCAAATATGAATTAGTGATGTCATTTTGTTGTGGAAGTAAACAAAGGAGCCCATTTGAGGCGTTTCAGGCAGGCGGTATTGTGGAGGAGATAACTTTCTCCTACTTTGGGATTTTAACGGTTTCAAGCTAAATAGGGCCCCTTTAATAGGCTGTCTACCGCAGGAAGAATTTATAATTCAAATTTGGTTACCCTTTCTATGTCCCATGCAGACTTTTTAGAATAAACCACCATCTGAGTGTCTCCACCCATGGCTTTAGAGCCAATTTAGCATTTTCTTCCGATAAGCCAATCAGAGAAGACTGTTTTTTTTTTATTAGCTTTATATGTACCCTTTAATATGACTCATTGACATATTGTAGTACCATCAACATGTGCTTAATATGTACACTTTAAAGGTAGGGTAGGTAAGAATGGAGAAACCAGCTCGAGTGCACTAGAATTTGAAAGTACACAACCGGAATAAATCTGCCCCTTCCTTCAGACTTCCTTACAGAGCCCCTCCTCCAACACACACGAACGCGCACATGACCAATGAGGGCACGAGATAAGTTTGTGCACAGATGGAAGGCTGACAGGCAGGTAGGCCATCCAGTTATTTTAGCCGGGCCGGCTCAGATGATTGGTTGTGCTTTTTACAGCGCTACGGCTTCCACAGATGAATTTGTTGTATGTATTTTTTCTTGTCAAAGCATTTAATATATTCATTGCTATCGGGATGTTAAGAGCCTTCCATGGAATATAACAAAAAGTGTTTCTGAAGTGAATTACCTACCCCACCTTTAATATGGCTCATTGACATATAGTAGGACCCTCAAAATTAGCTTTATATGTACACTTTAATATGGCTCATTTACATATAGTTGCATTCAGTTTCCTATTTTACAACCCTCCCATGGCCTGTGGATTAACATCACTGACCTCACTCTATTTCCGTCGACATGACCAACCTCTAACTCCTGCTGCATCCACTCTTGTTTTATCACACTGATTAAAGAAACATAGAATTCAGTAGTTCCTCCTAATTAAGCCTGAACTCCCACTGTCTTGTCATCCAGCCTCTATCTTCTTCTCCCCTGTGTTAGTTCACAAGAACTCTCTCATGGTACATAGTGCTTCAGTTAACTTATTATACATTTAAATGAATTTCCTCGTTTGTTAGGTCTGCCATACCATTGCCAGATGTATTCAGCTTACGTACATATAGAGAACAGTACTCTTTTACTCACATAACATTTGTTCACACTAGATATTCAATTATGTACACCACCCACACAACTGTGGTGAGGCTTTACTGTACAGTCACATAAAATAAGCACACTCCGTCTAATGAAAAGCTGTCTCCTTTAAATGCCCTGCTGAGCTAATGTAGGCTTTCGTACAGTATACGCAATATATCTTTTCACACATAATAATTCATGCGGACTTCCTGAAGGTGATATATCTAAAACTTTACAGCTTAATTCTTATAAATGTTTAAAGTAGTCACTCAGGGTTTTACAAAAAGGTTAAGTTGATCAAATTTGAGGAGACGGTTAAGATGTTCTCCATAAACCTCCGCCATCTTATGTCTATGTCTGCTTATATATATTTTAAGTGTGAATCCTTCAAGTAACAGTTTGCTTTGGATTATTATTAGAAGCAGTGACATTTAAAGCATTTTAAGGAGACTTTCTCTGCTAAATAAAGTGTTCTAGCTTTTCAAAAAAGAGCGTTTATCCTCCAAGAGAAGCTATGGCCTGGTATCGACCGGATATAACACTAACAGTGACTCAGCACTAAAGAAAAATGCTGTTGAAAGTGCAACAGAGTAAAGCACTACAGCTTGTTTAACAGTTTGTCATACAGAGGCACAGATTTTCTGTGATGAGAGACCACTAAGTGAGTTGTAGTGTGGTGGAGGACTCAGCTGCTGCTGCCCTGCTGGAGTCTTCCTGCATATTGAATGCAAAGCTACAAAGAGACTCCGAGGTGACGACCCTAGCAGAGCCCGGGTCACAGTAGGCGACTGTTGTAGTGCGTATGAGGGAATGCTGAGCTCTGGAGGAAAGATGGTGATATTACATTGTGTTTTTGACAGATTGTATTCTTTCTTGACCCTTCAGTTTCCATTTGGAAATGATGTGGTTATCTTATCACAACTTGAATGATCATGTTCTGGCACATATAAGCAAAATCACATGTAAAATAATCAACGTCATGTTCAAAACAAAGAACTGTAGAAAACAAAATGGTCAGAAGTTAGTTTTTTTCATTTCTAAGAGCTATTTGTTATTATAGCCTGTTCTGAATCATTCAATTCTACATCAATGTTCCTCATGCAGGAAGTGATAGAGGAACATATTTCCTCTAATTTCTCTAAGCATCCATGATTTGTTCTCATCTGTTAGTACCAATTGATTTCTGGGACTCATTCATCATTAGGTTGGCTCTTCACTGTTGGTAAGAGAATATTCTATGAGTGGTGAGGAGCAGTTTTAAAAGGATACGAAAGAAAAAAAAATGTTTTTACCATCCACAAATAGTTTGTCCGAAAAATAATAATACGAGTTTAAAATATAGGGACATAAAGGACATGAATATTATGTAATCAAATTACATAATGCTTTCAGATGGTTTATTATTTTCTTGAACGCCAGTGCTGACGCTCTGGAACTTATTTTCAGTAGTATAGTACGTCAATTTCCCTGCTGCTGGTTCTTGTTTTTGCAGCCTTATTTTGTTGGCAGCTCTCCAATTGTTTTGTCTAATAACGCAAGTGTTTTTGTCTAATGTGTTTGCAGGGATCCCAACAAACCAGTGCCACAGGACACTAAGTTCATCCACACCAAGGCTAACCGCTTCGAGGAGGTGGCCTGGTCCAAGTACGACCCATACGACCAGCTGTACCTGCACATCGGCCTGAAGCCTCGTATCCGTGATCACTACCGCGCTACCAAGGTGGCCTTCTGGAAACACCTGGTGCCCCATCTCTACAACCTCCACGACATGTTCCACTACTCCTCCACCACCACCAAGGTGACCCCGCTGGATCCCACCCAGTCCAACGGTAAGAGGGCTGGCAGCACAGGCCGGACTCCTGCATCCACCTCCAACAACGGTGAAGGGGGAAGAGAGATGGGCCCTCTGATCATGCCGAACCCGAGAGATTACTCCACAGAGCTCAGCGTCACCATTGCTGTCGGGGCGTCGCTGCTCTTCCTCAACGTCCTTGCCTTTGCCGCCCTGTACTACCGCAAGGACAAGCGCAGTCGGCAGGACTTGTCCCAGCAGCACAGTCCCCAGTGCGACAGCAAAGGCAACAACGTGAGCCACACCACCACTATAGACGAGAGCCTGTCCCAGCAGAGGAACCAGTGTGAGGCCCTTCACAATCCTCTCCACGTCTCGCCAAGCATGGACTACTCCCTGAGCCAGCGCCGCTCCCCTGACGACATCCCACTGATGACCCCCAACAACATCACCATGATCCCCAACTCCCTGATGGGCCTCTCCAACATGAGTCCGTACAGCACCTTCCCAGCTGGGTACAGCTCTGCAGGCCTGCCTAGCACCCACTCCACCACTCGGGTATAGCCTGGCGGGAGACGAGAGGAGAGGAGTAGCGTGACGTACATAAAACGTGGAAATGTAAAGCTGTATTTAGGGTGTGTAGGTAAAATAGGATTGAAAATGTTTGTTCTGTCTTTTCCAAAGGTGTACAACCGCCAACATCCTGCCTTTGCTCTCTCATAATAGGAAGTCTAACTGCAAAGTCATTTTATATAATAATCATTTTCAAAGGCAGACAAAAAGAAAAGTGCATTTCATTTTCCACTTTGGCTTTTTTGGAACTTTACCTAGCAAGAACTTAGTATAATGTTTATACAGTTGGATTTGTATGGGAAGCTTTTTCTTACTCTGTGATATCTATTTTGATCTCGAGGAACGAAGTGACATTACGACTCGTGGTGGACAGAGATGAAATCTGGGAAAAGCTGAAAAGCAGTATTATTATTCTAACTATTATTATCAAGCTATTTTATACATATTTCTCATGGTACATTGCTTAATATGAAAATGTATTTTTACTGTTATTACTTTAAAATACCTTGTAACTCACTCGCAAGGATTTACTGTGAAACTATGGATTGAAATGTAACTGGTCACACACATGGTAAAAAAAAGTTTATCCAACGTATTTCTCTCTGGGAGTGTAAAATAAAGCACTCCAATGTAAGTGTGTGTGACTGGGCGTGAGTATGTGTGCTGAGAAGTGTGCTACAAAAATGTAATTAGGCATCGTTCAATTTAACCATTTAGTTTTGCATATGTAGTGTTGTGTAATCTATTGTAGTCTATTTGAGTATCCTTGCTATATTTTTATTTTACGTGTCTAAGATTTTTGCCTAATACATTGGAGTAATATAACTTCTGCTTTACTATAAAAAGAAAATTGCTTAAAATGTGTTTTCCTACTCCAACCAACTCATGGTTCTTTTGGCTTGGCTTCTTTGTACAGAATAAACTTAGGCCAACATTTTATTTGTCGTTTGTTTATGAATACTGTAAGATCTTCGGAAACATAAATGTAATTACGTTGTAATTGTATGTATACCAACTCAATTATTCACATTTATGAAGGAGTATCACGAAACGTACAGATGAATGCGCGTACTCCCAGTGGTTTGGACCCCGTGCGTAACAGGATATATCCAGGGGTCACTCTTTACTGAATGGACATGATGGACGTCAAGCTTCGAGTTTTGATTTCTTTAAACCTACCATAATGTTGTTTAATCTAAATAAAACGACTATTAAAAGATTTTTGAACAAAGAAATGAGTCTTGTCAAAAGTTGGGATAATAATGTGTCATTAAATCGTACAGAGATGAAAGGGTTACTCATAAGTGTGTGAAATGTAGTCCAAAGCTTTACAGTGGGTTGAATAAGGCCACGTTTGTTCCTCTCATATAGTAATGCATGAATAAAACATCAAAGTCTGTTTACAGGTCATGGGGAGTACTGCATAATGTGCAAAATGTTGCATCAAGCTGTTCAGGGGCTCCAGAGGGGGGGCTGGTAAATACTTTTTGGGATTTTTAGATCTGTGTTAAAGACTCCAATTTTGAAAATGAAAAATAAATCTGCGTGTATGGATAAAATATCGCTTAGGAAATCTCTTCTGATATCAGCTTATGTTCTATCGATCCTTCTGTTAACTGTCCATGATGAGCCTGATGGGAGGAGAATGCTACAGTTTTGGAGTACTTTGTAAATCATAAATATAATCAGATTGGGTTTATCTAGGGCAGTGGTTCCCAACCTGGGGGGCGCCAAAAATCGCAGGGGGTGCGCCAGGCCTCAGATGATTTGAGGCCTAATATCATAGACTTTTAAAAAAAAATTAATTTCTTCTTTTTTTTTACATATAATTGTTACACAATACATGATAGTCGCTAAAAGCCTTGTCTCACATTGCAATAAAGTATACAAAATAATGTATTCATTCATTTTAATTAAAAAAATTCAAGTTAGTAGCTATTATAGGCATAAAAAGACAGAAATGCATAATTTTCCATACCCAATATGCGGGATTGGTCGTTTAGTCATTGGGCAAAAATTCCATAATACCCTTTAATTACATTGTAATTCACATGGTGTGAGAGAAATCTAGACATCTGCATCTTGGCTTTGTTTTCAGACTTTAGAAAATCTAGCCGGTTACGGAAGACTTTGCCAATCACAGGTCATTTAAAAAAAGGCTGTGTCTATTGGCTATGTAAAAATGCAAATACATTTGCAAATTCCTTTGAGGACAGCCTGCAGAAAATGTTGCCAGCAATGGAAACACCTGTCTAAACTGCAAAGCATAGGTGTTTTTTAAGAGTTTTCAGAAAATGGCCCCAGCTTAAAGGGTTTACCACCACTGTATTTGATCTGTTATGTTCAGAAGCTTATGATGGTTTATGTTTGCTAATGTACTGTAAGCAACCTTTTTATTTATAATGCAGTGGGTTTCTTGACTTTTGCTTTTTTTAGATGACATGTTATAATTTACCATTATTGTGTGTGTGGGCTGATTGTCACTGTGCTTACTGCTGTGAAAAATAGTCTTGCTTTAAGGCAATCAGAATTAATTGACAATCCAAACCTCACTGAGTTAACTTACCCATCAGTTACAATCCAATGTTTATCTACCTCTAGCAACCCCACAGTCCTCCTATTCCATCTTTCCTTAATGCTCCACTCGTGCCTCTATCTGTTGTTGCTCTGCTCCTCCTGCCGTTTTAAAGTCAATCTTTAAAAATGTTGGAACATTGCGCCTGGTTGCAGTTTCCCCAGGCTTCAAACACGCAGCCAGCAGAGTCTGAGATTATCATGAAAGACAATCAAACACGTAAGCAAATAAACACCCAGTTGGAGATGCGCTCAGTCCTCCATTTGATTCATCATGCTGTAAAACAAATAGTTTAGGCACTCACCGCGTGAGGTCATCGCCACTGAAATCACTTCTGACTGAGCCTGACGTGTTTTGTCCTCCAAGTGCTTGTTTGTTTGTTTGTTTGATGCCTGTTTGTTCGCTTTGTCACAAGATAACGCACATTACCATAACGGGGAAGGTGGTGCATATATTTTTAACAGGCCCCCCTCCCCCTGTACAAACACATGCATATTACCACCTCCAGTGTGTAAATATTAGCGAATGTATCAGAGCTCACAATTATAAAAATGTGTGCCATATCTCACATAGACATACTGCATGCAT